>NW_025967034.1:0-13640 GCF_021869965.1 Rhincodon typus | reverse complement strand
CTCCCCCCACCCCGGCCTGTCGCAGCCGTGACCCTGACCCTAACCTCAACCAAGGCCCTGAGCCTGACCACGAGCCAGACTCCGAAACCGAGCCGGACCCCGACCCCGACCCGCTTAAGGTCCCAGCACCCAGCCCGCAGCCCCGACTCTAACCCCTGCCTGTCCCAGACCCGTTCCCCTACCTAACTCTAACCCAAGCCGCAGCCTGACCCGGCCCTCATCCTTAGCCCTAAACCCAGCCTGACCCTCTCCTGGCACCGACTGTCCTGTGCCCTGGCCCTCGGCCACTCCACCACCCCTATCGCCCTCCCCCTCCCACCTCCCCCGACTGAGCTTGTCCCGGTCCTGGTCCCAGCCCCCAGCTGCAGCCTCAACCCTGACCTCAACTCTAACCCTAGCCTCAGCCCTAACCCAAACCCTAGCCCCACTCTGACACTCATCTGGCCTTAACCCTAACCTGTCTGAAAGTAACTACTGAGGAAGTGCCTCAATGGTCAATACTCACGCAGTGCCTCAATGTAAAGGGGTCAGAATTGACAGCCTCATTGTCAGAAGGTCAGTGAGAGTGCTTCACAGCAGTGTCACTGATGAGGGACTGTCTCGATGTTAGAGGGTCCAGTGGGGTGCACAGTCTCAATATAACGGGGTGAGAAATAAGGGAGTGCAACACGTTTGCAGGACCATTACTGAGATAGTCTAGTACAGTGAGAGGGTCAGAATTGTGCAAGGGACTCCTGGTAACGGGATCAGAACTGTGGGATGGCTCCATGATTAGCAGGTCAGCACTGACTATTGAAGCACTGTAACAGCATCAATACGGAGGCAATGCTTCTTTCGAAAGGTGTCCGAATTGAAGGGACTCCACACAATCAGAGGGTCATGACTGTGATATTATGATCAGCCAGTCACTACTATGCGACTGCCTTATTGTCAGTGTGTCAGTGCTGAGGCATTGTTCATTGTTCAGAGGGTTCGTCGCAGGGGAATGACTCATTGTCAGAGTTGGTGTTGTGAGGCAGTTCCTCAGTGTAACGGTGTGGGAGTTGAGGGTTTGCTACACAGAGAGGGTCAGTGCTAAGGTATTGCAGCTGTATCAGAGGATCAGTGCTGAGGCATTGCCTCACGATAAAGGCATCAAAAGTGAGGTAGTGCGAAACGATTACAGGGTCACTAAGACATTGCAGCACTGTGACAGTGTCAGAACTGATGGACTGTTTCATTGTCAGAGGGGCATTACTGAGGGATTGAAGCACTATCAGAGCTTTAGTACAGAGGGAGTGCTTCATTGTCAGAGGGTCAGTACTGCAGAAGTGCATTACTGTCAGACATAGCCAGTTCCTAATTACGGAGGGGTCAGAACTGGGGCAGTGCATCATTGTAAGGGCATCAGAATTAAGGGCGACCTCACATTTAGAGGGTCAGTCCTGAGGGAGGGCTTCATTATCATTGTGTAAGAAACCAGGGCACTGGCATATTGTCAGCTGGTCAGTTCTGAGACAGAGTCTGTTTGTCAGTGGGTCAGCACTGAGGCTGAGCTTCAGTGTAATCGTGTCAGAATGGAGGGTTTGCCACAGACTGACAGTAAGTACTGAGGTATTTTAGCTCTATCAGGGTCAGAACCCAGGCAGTACCTCATTCACAAAAGATCACTTCTGCAGCAGTGAGAGAGGGCCAGACTGAAGGAGTGCCTCCTTGTCAGATGGTCAGTTCTGACACACTGCTCCTTTGTCAGAGTGTCATTGGTGAGGCAGTGCCACTTTGTAATGAGATCAGAATTGTCAAGGGAGCAGGACTGAGCGCGAGCCTCATGATCAGAGGTCAACACTGAGAGAGTGTCCTATCAGAGATTTATTCCGAAGGGTGTGCTTCATTGTCAAAGAGTCCATTCTGAGGGAGGGCATCATGTGAGAATACTGAGGGAAATGCAGGGTTACAGGGACAGGTTAAGCGGATGGGTCAGATGCGCTTAGGAGGGTCAGTGTGGACTTGGGCTTAATGGCCTGTTTTACACTGTGGGGATTCTATGATTCTGATGAGAGGATCAGTACTGTGGCATTTCAGGACTGTTGGAGGATAAGGTCAGTGGGAGTGCATAATTGTCAGAGGGTCAATACTGAGGTTGAGGCAGAGCCAGGGAACTATAGACCAGTGAGCCTCTGGACTGACATTCCAGTCCTACCTCAGAACTGATCCTCTGACAGAGCTGCAGTTCCTCACGACTGACTCTGTAATCGTGAGGCACACCCGCAATCGTGACCCCATTTTAATGAGGCACTGCCACAATATTGACCCTCTGACAATGAGGCACTCCCTCAGTACTGACCCAGTGACTATAATGCACTCCTACATTTCTGACGCTATGGCAACGAGGTCTGAAGTCATACGACACCAGGATACAGTCAACAGGTTTATTTGAAAACACAAGCTTTTGGAGCCTCACTCCTCCTTCAGTCCAACATCGACACCTACACATCGCGGCAATGAGATCTGACAGTGCTTCAATTTCTTAGAGCGAAACCGCTGATCATGTGGCCCTCCATCCATTCTGATCACATTACATTGAGGCACTGCTTCAGAATGGACCCTTCGTACTCACCCACTGACAGTGCTGACTACATGTACTGACTGTCTAAAATGTGAGCAGTCCCTTGATTCTGAGTCTCACAATGAGGTACTCGCTCAGTACCAATGCTCTGACAGTGAAGCACTTCCTCCAAACTGACCTGCTGACAACGAGGCAGTCCCTCAGGACTAGTCTTCTGATTGATCTGCGGTACCTCCGTACAGATTATCTAAACGTGTGCGACCCCTTCAATCCCTACCCTCTTACAATGAGACAGTGCCTCACTAATGACCCTCTGACAATGAGGCAATGCCTCAGAGCTGATCCACTTAGAGTGCTGCACTACCACAGAACTGACCATCGAAGCATGTGGCACACTCCGATCCGATCCCCTTACAATCAGGTACTGCCTCTGTATTGACCCTCTGACAATGATGCACACCCTCTGTCCTGTACGTTTGACAAACAGGCACTGACTCAGTAATAACTCCCGATAATGAGGCATTCTATCGGGACTGATCATATGATATTAAGGCACCTGTTCAGTGCTGACCATATGATAAGGAAGCATTCCCACAGTTCTAAACCACTGACAGTGCTGTCATACCTCAGGACTGACCCTCCCATCATGTGACACTTCTTCAATTCTGACATCTGCGCAATGAGGCACTGCCTCAATCCTGACCATCTGACAATAATGCACTCCCACATTTCTGACGCTCTGACAATGAGGCTTTCATTCAACATTTACACTGTGATAGACCTGCAAAATCTTAGCACTGGCTGTCCAATCAAGAGGCACATCCTCAATTCTAACCCTGTTGCAATGAGGTACTGCTTCAGTATTGACCCTCTGCCTCTGTGTCATTTTAAACTCGATGTTATCTGTCTTCGGAGAGTCCACAAAACCATTTTGAAGTCAAAGTAATCCTTTGAAAGATGGTTAAGTAGTAACAGTGCTGTTTTAACGGTGTTTTTAATAAATTTCAGGTAATTTCTGGACACATCAAATCACAAAATCACAGAAGGGGAAGGGGCCATTTGGCCCATCATACTGAGTTGTCTCTATCATCACATGCAAATCTTTTTTCCGCCTGTCACTGCACACCATTTTCATCCAATGCCCTCTGTACGTCTCCATTGAAACTCATTCATCACACTTACAGCAGTGCACTCCATAACCTAACTACACACTGTGTGATAAAGCTCTTCAACGAGCGGGGATATCTTCTCCCGATCTACTATTTTTAGCCCATTCACGATTTCAAAAAAACCTCAGTTCCATCTCCTCTCAGCCTGCTGTTGAGATAGAACAGTCCCATGCTCTTCAATCTATTCTTGTATCGGAAGCTTTTCCGACCTGGAACCATTTTAGTAATATCCAGCACATCAACGCATTTGCCTTTTTCCTATAATGTGCAGGCCATAACTGTGCACAACAGTACAGCTGAGATTTAACTTACCTTGCAGAAGTTCAATATAATCAACTTCTTCGTCGTATACTCTATACCCCAATTATTAAAGGCTTTATGCTTTAAATATTGCTCTCTCCAGCTGTACTGCTACCAACATTTCAAATGTGCACGTCCATACTCCTATTTCACATTGGTAGGAAAAACACTTGAAAGACAAAGTGCATCACTTTACACTTCTCTGCATTGTACCTTATCGTCCACCTATCTGCCCACTCCATCAACTTTTCAATGCACTTTTGGATTTCCACACAATTCTTCTCACAATGTACAATTGCGAAGTTTAATGGCATGCAAACTTGGAAATTGTCCCCTGTACACCACGATCAAGATAATTAATTATCTATCAGGAACGACAAACGTCCCAGTAGCAGCCCCTGGAAATTCCACTACAAACCTACTTTCCAGCCTGAAAAATATCCATTCACCATTGTTGAAATATTGGACTGGACAAAGAGGAAGGCATTCTTTCTTTGAATAATGCCACAGGCTTTTTAATATCCATTTCTGAATCTCATTGCATCATATATCCAGTAACGTAGCAATTCCTTGATAATGTCAGACGAGCTCATACTCTGTAATAACCAGAATGACACATGTGCCCTCAATTGCCCAGCATCTGAGTCATGAACGCAACCTTCGGGGCCTCAGAAATGCCAAGTGGAAATGCTTTGTGTGTACAGTCTTTTATCAAATCCTTCAGACAACAGAGAAGCTGCCTCCATGGCTGGAATGTCTTCACAAAAGAATTGTTTTTGCAGGCCTATCGGGAAAGAGAAGAGAAGTCTTCAAAGGACTGCAGTCAAAGTAAGTTTGAGAGACTGATTCTATGGTGCCACTCTTGATTAAGTGGTTTGACAAAGTTCGCATGGTAGACTGGTTAACAAGTTTAGATCACATGGAATACAGGGAGAACGAGACGTCTGGATACAAAGATTGATTAGAAGGTAGGAGAGAGGGTGGTGGTCGAGGGTTACTTTTCAGATTGAAGGCCTGTGACCCGCGGGTTGGAGTGTTTGAGCTATAAGGAGAGGCTGAATAGGCTCGGGCCATTCTACCTGGAGTGTCAGAGGGCGAGGAGGACTTTATAGAGGTTTATAAAATCGTGAGAGCATGGATAGGGTGAACAGTCAGGGTCTTTTCCCCAAGTTCGGGGAGTCCAAAACTAAAGGTCATGTGTTTATTTTGAGAGGGGAAGTTTTAAAAGGGACCGAAGGGGCAACATTTTCAATTAGAGGGTGGCACATGTATGCAATAAGCTGCCAGTGGAATTGGTGAAGGATGGCACAATAACAACATTTCAGAGGCAAGTGAATGGCTCCACGAATAGGACGGGTTGAGGGATATGGTCAAACGGAATAGATTAATTTTGGTTATCTGGTCAGTATGGACGAGTTGGGCTAAAGTATCTGTTTTCATATTGTACGTCTGCGATTCCATGACTCCATGTTCCACTGACAATAAGGCTCTTTCTAAGTAATATCTTCTGAGAACGAGGCACTCCCACACTGCTGCAAATACGTCAGTGCCAACCCTCTTAATATGTGGCACTCCCTCAGTTCTAACCCATTGACCGTGACACAATGCCTCTGGACTCACTCTCTGATCAGTTGGCACTCCCTCAATTCCAACACCTACACAATGAGACACTGCCTCCGTATTGACCCTCTGACTTCTACAAATCTGACTCACTGACATTCCTGTATTGTTAGTCCTGACCCTTTAATCATTTCGCACTCTCTCAATTCTGGCCCCATTACATTGAGGAACTGACTCAGTATTCACCCTCTGACAATGAGGGGCCCCATCAGTACTGAACTTCTGACTGTGCTTCAATACCTCAAGACTGACCCTCTGTCAATAAAGCATTCTGTCAGTTCGACCTTCTCTAAGTGCTGCAAAACCTCAGCACGGCTCCTGTAATCAAGTGGCACTCTTTCAATTCTAACCTCTTTCGGATGTGGCACCGCCTCAATGTTGACCCTCTGACAATGAGGAACCCTCTCACTACTAAATGTCTAATTATGTGGCATACCCTCAATTCTGAACACTTTACAATGAGGGGATGTTCACTGATGATTCAGAACCATTCGCTGCTCCTCAGATACTGAAGCAGTCCTTGTTCAAATGCAACAAGACCTGGCTTGGGCCAACAAGTGCAAATAACATTTGTGTCACACAATACAACCATCTCCAATAAGAGACAATCTAACCACGGCCCCTTGGCATTCTACAGTGTTACCATCACTGAATCCCCACTGACAACATCCTGAGGGTCATCATTGACGAGAAACTCACCTGCACTCACCACATAAACACAGTGCAATACCAGTTCAGAAGCTAGGAATACCACAGGGAGTAATTCTCAGGCTGACTCCTCAAAGCCTGTCCACCATATACAAGGCACAAGTCAGGAGTGTGATGGAATAGTCCCCACTTTCCTGGATGAGTGCCGCCCCAACAACACAAGAAGCTTTAAACCATCGTGGACAAAGCAGCACGCTTGACCGGCACGACATCCACAAATATCCACTCCCTCTACCACCGACAGTCAGTAGCAGCAGTGTATGCTTTCTACAAGATGCACTGCAGAAATTCACCCAAGATTCTCAGATAAACCCACGACCACTTCCGTCTGGAAGAACAAGGGTAGCATATTAGAAATGCCACCTTCAAGTTCCCCTCCAAGCCATTCACCATCCTGACTTGGAAATAAATTGAATCCAACTGTGAAGGAAGACAGTCATCCACCAAGAGGGAGAAAGAGAGAGAGAAAATCTGAGAAATTACAAATGCTGTAGACAAACTAAATTTGTAATCTTCAAATATCCTAATTAATAGCACGAAAGCAGAGAGGGGCAACCATTACATAATCAATGTCACTAAAATACAAGTTAACAGAAACATGTCAGCTCCAGGACATGCAGAAGAAAAATTCCCTCTTCTGTATATAATACACAATATTTATCTGTTCTTGTGATGGCAGGCATGGTCTTGTTGAAGAAGGTTGTTTCTGAAAGATGGCTCCTTCACCACCACTCTGTACCAGCATGGGAGTGTGTGTGTGGTCAGGGGACACAGGTTAGTGATGATCTTCTGTTTCCTTCACTGGCTGAATGGTGAACAGAATGCATCTGTTAGTCAAGTGACCAACTCCCCATGGGAATGGCGGGGAGAAGGGTTGGAAGAGGTTAAGGGATAAATGTGCGTTGGGAAAACCATCCAAATTGGGGGAGTTATGTATGAGGCTAATACTATCAGAACACTGTTGGGTGGGGCAGAGGACGAGGAAAGATGCAGCGTACGTCTGCTCATGTTGTGGAATACTGTTGCACCTGTCAGAGCAGCACATGGAGAGGAAGCAACATAATGAATGCATATGGAACTGAAACATCAAATTTACAGGGGAACAACCTTTCCACCTCCAAGGACTTGGTACAAATGCCTCAACAACTGAACAGACTGGGAAATTCCAGGAGAGATAGTCACTCGGCAGACTTTTCATCATTCAGAAGGCTAAGGACAACCGGAGCTTCTGAATCTCTCCACATTAAGACACAACTCAGGCGTGTGATGGAATATCCCCCACTTGCCTGGACAGGTGCAGCTCCAACAACACAAGAAGCTCAGCACTGTTCAGGATAAAGCAGCTCACTTGATTGGCACCACATCCATAAACATTCTCTCCCTTCACCACCAACACTTAGTCGCAATAGTGTGTACCATCTACCAGGTACACCGCAGAAATTCCACCAAAAATCCTCAGACAGCACTTTCCAAACACGTGACTACTTCCATCGAGAAGGACAAGGGCAGCAGATACATGGGAATACCACTCCTTACAAGATCCCCTCCAAACATTAAATACATCACCATTCCTTCACTGTCGCTGGGTCAAAACCCTGGACCTCCCTTCCAAACAATATTGTCCTTACGAGCAGCACAGTGGCCAGTGGTTAGCACTGCTTACTCACAGCACCAGAGATCTGAGTTGAATTCAGTCTCACGTGACTGTGTGTTGGGGTTTGCACATTCTTCCTATGTCTTTGTGGGTTTCCTCCAGGTGCTGCGGGTTCCTCCTACAGACTAAAGATTCGTGGATTAGGTGAATTGGCCACGCTAAATTGCCCATTGTGTCCAGGGATGATGAGATTTGTGAATTATACATGGGAAGTGCAGGGTGACAGGGATATATGTGGGGAGGGGTGGGGGGTTAGTCTGCTGGAATGCTTTTTGGAGTCATTATGGACTTGGTGGGCCAAATGACCTGTTTCCACACGGGAGGGATTCTAATGATTGTGGGTCAACTGTCAGCACAAGGACTGGAGTGGTTCAAGAAGGCAGCTCAACACCACTTTCTCATGGGGCAACTAATGGCAGCCAATAAAGCTGGACCAGCCAGCTATCTTTAGATCTCCCAAATGAATTTTTAAAACCCTGAAGTCGTCACCAATGGGGTCATTCCAGTCAATCTTGTCTCCTTTGGTTCATAGATACATAGAAGAACAGGAGTAAGAACTTCGAGCCTGTTCCACCTTTCAACATGATCATGGCTGATCATTGAACTCACACTGTTTCTACCCACTGTCTTTGTTCTCTTTAGTCCCAAGCAACATATCCAATTTCCCTTTGAAAATAGCAATGGTTTGACATCAACAGTTCCCAGAGAGAATTCCACAGGCTGACTTCTGTCTGGGTGAAGACATTTCTCCTCATTTCCTAAATGATCTCCTTTTCCTCCTTGACTCTAAGCCCTATTTTTGGACTCCTAAGTCATTGAAGACATCATTACTGCAGCTTCCTTGTCCAGTCCTCTTTAAATTTATCGGCTTCCATCAGATGCCCGTTCTTGTTTTGAACTCCCACGAATATAACACGAACTGATCCAGTCTCCCTTCATCTCTCAGTACCAACATCCCAGAAATCACTCCAGTAAATCTTTCACTCACTATCACTATAACCAATCCATGAATCCCCTCAATAAGGCAGCCAACAAACCATCTGCCTTGTTCACCACCTGCAATAGGGTCAGGGTCATACTTGCTTTCAGCGACGGGTACAAGGACACTAAGGTTTCAGTGCACCCCTCCCTTTCCCAATCTATCACCCTTCAGATAATAAATGGCTTTTCAGTTTTTGCCCCGAAAGTCAATAACTTCACATTTATCCGAGAGATGATTCATTCGCTATGTACTTACCCACTGTTCAACTCAACTCAACCTGCCCTGAGAACGACCATATCATGGCCCCAACAAACAGGGTAACATACAGAGCTAAGACTGAGGAACAAGCCTCACGGAAGACTTCGTGCAAGGCTCAACAAACATGGTATACCCAGAAACAACCTTCCAACCTCAGGTGTGCACCAGGTTAAAAGTATAGAACTATGGATGAAGAAAGACCAGGTGCTCGGCAACTAATTAGTCACTCGGAACCATGCGACCACGAGCCCGTGTCCAAACCCCACGTGAGCAAAAGGGGACAGGCGCGACAGTTTAACCAATCAGATGACAAGGTCTGTGCATGAGCCCCGCCTACGAACGACAGAGTCTCGCCCGTGAGGACCGGTGCGATGCCCATGACGTGCGGTTGCTCCAATCAGCGAAGTCAGGGGAAAGACTGAATTGAGAAGGAACTTCTTCACCCAGAGGATTGTTAATCTATGGAATTCCTTGCCCAGATGCTACTTCAGTAAACGTTTTTAAAAATAAGGCAGATATTTTTTAAAAATAAAGGAATTATCGCATACGGTGAGAACGCGGGTAAGTGGATGTGAGTCCACAAAAAGTTCAGCCATGATCTTAGTGAATGGCAGAGCAGGCTCGAAGGGCCGGACGGCCTACTCCTGCTCCTCGTTCTTATGGTCTAAAGCCAGACCATGATCACGACCACGCCTACACCGAGGAAAGAGCACCAGCGGAGGTGAAGATAGGTGCGTGCCCCCGCAAGCGCGAAATCTCTTGTTTTCAAATTCTGAACCGTCATCGTCATCACCGACACCGTTCACCGCACCACCACCCCTCGATAACGCGGCCCCTCCCTCGGCACCGACACCCCCGCCCCCAATCTGTGGAAAGAGGAAGTTACTGTTTTGAGTCCAGTGAAACGTTTTGCAATTGAAGTGAAGTGGAAATTTGATGGATATGATCCTGTCGAAAGGGGATAGAGAAATACATGGAACAGAAGGGATTATTAGCGTAAATGAGAGAGTGAGGGGGTTTGGAGATCGAAGTGTGCCAATGAATAAAAGGGGAAAGACATTGGTAAAAGTTGTAGAGGAGAGACAAAGCATTGCTCCAGAGCAGGCGCTAATGGTAGAATGAAGATCTGATTGAAAAGGAAATAAAGCATGAAGACAGGATGCAATCACTGGGAGAAAGTATATCCAATCAGAGGACTGTGTTAATGGGTCTAAAGCTGTTGAACTCAGTACTGAATGTAGACCAATGTTTTGTCTCTTCTCAACAACCATTACCACTGCCTTTGTGTTCTGTGGAAGGATCACCCGACCTGGATATTTAACTCTGTTTTTCTGCCTCCACAGATGCTGCCAGACCTGCTGAACATATCCAACAGCTTCTGTTTTCGTTATGGTGTTCAGAATTCTCTATGTACTCAACTGGAGCTGACAGCACTACTTTGGAAAAGGTTTCGCATCACTTTCATGCTTTTTTACTCTTATCTTCTAGTACTGAAACCCAGAGTCCCACTGACAGTGCTTAATTATCTCAGTACTGACCCTCTGACAATGAGGCACTCCCTCAGCACTGATCCTCTGACAGTACTGGACTACTTCAGTAATGATCCTCTAATCATGTGGCATACCCTCAATTCTGACCCATCTAGAATGAGGGACTGACTCAGTATTGACCCTCTGACAAAAAGGGACTGCCTCAGAACGGCCCTTCTGGCAGTGTTGCACTACTTCAGTGCTGAACCTATAAACGTGTTGCATTCCCTCAATTCTGACCCTATTACATCCGGGCAGTGCCTCACACTAGATCCTCCGACAATGAGGAAATCCCTCAGAACAGGTCCTCTGATAAAGAGGTACTGCCTCAGAACTGACCGGCTGAAAATAACGTACTCCGTCAGTACAGACCCTTTGATAATGAATCCCTCCCTCAATCCTGACCCTCTGACAGTGCTATATTACCTCAGTATTGACCATCTAAATTCCCTCAATTGTAATCCCTTTGCAATTAGGCAATGCCTTAGAACTGACCCGCTGACAATAAGGCATTCCCATCATTCTGACCTTCTGACAGTGCTGCATTACGTCAGTACTGACACTCTCAATCTTCAATACCTCAATATTGAGCCCCTGACATTTGACACTCCCTCTACTGACTCCATCACACTGAGGCACTGCCTCTGAATGGATCTTCTAACAACGAGTCACTCCCTTAATGCTCACCCTCTAACAATGAGAAACTGCCTCAGAACTGACCTCGTGATAACAAGGCACTCCCTCTGTGCTGATCTGCTGATTACGGGGCCCTTCCTCAGTAATGACTCTGTAAACATGATGAACTTGCTCAATTCCGACCCCCTTAAATGAGGCACAGGTTCAGCATGCAACTCTGACAATAATGCACTCCCACAGTTCTGACCCTCTGACACTGCTGCAATACCTCCGTACTGACTCTCCAATCGTGTGGCACTCCCCCAATTTTGACCATTGAATCAGTATTGAACGTCTGACTATAATGCACTCCATGATTCTGACCGTCTGACAGTGCTTCAATACCTCAGAGATAACCCACTAATCATATGGCCCTCCTTCAATCCATCCCCATTACACTAAGGCACTGCCTCAGAACAGACTCTCTGACAATGAAGCACTCCCTCAGTGTTGACCCTGTACAATCCTCAGAACAGACTGATCCCCTTACAAAGAGGCACTGCCTCTGTACTGACCCGCTGACGACAAGGCCCTCCCTCAGTACCTACGTTCTGATAGTGCTGCAGTCCTCAGTATTGATCCTCTAAATTCTGATCCCATTACATTGAGGCACTGCCTTACGATCAACCCACTGACAGCATCGCATTCGGGAAATGAAGTGTAGACTGGCTGACCGCTTTGCAGAACAGCTCCAGACACTCTGACAAAGAGACACTGCCTCAGACCTGACAATCTGAAAACGCGGCCGTATTTCAGGGCTGACCCTCCAGTCGTGAGGTACTGCTTCAGAACTGACCCTCTGGTGGAGCTGAAGTACCTCAGCACTGACTCTTCAGTCCTGAGGCACACCCTTACTTCTGACAATGAGGCACTGCTTCAGAATTGACCCGCTTACAACTCCTTCAGTACTGACCCTCTGATATTGAGGCCCTCCATCAGAACTGATTTTCTCTCAATGGGTGACCCCTTCAAGACTGACTATCGAGAAATAACATGATAGCCCTGCAGAGGGAGTCATTGTCAAGCAAGCACTCCCTCAGTACTTGGCCTCTGACAGTTCTTCAATACCTCAGTACAGACACTCTGACAATGATGTACTCCCTTAGTAGTGACACTCTGACTGCAATACCTTACTACTGATCTTCTAATCATGTCATCCTCCCTCAATTCTAAATCCATTACAGGGAGGCACTGCCTCAGAACTGACCCACTGACAATAAGGCAGTCCGTCAACTGATCCTCTGACAGTGCTGCACTACCTCAGTACTGACTCTGTGTTGTGAGGCCCTTCCTTAATTCTGACGCACTTAAGATGAGGCACTACCTCAGTATTGACCTCTGACAAAGTGGCACTGCCTCACAATTGAACTAATGACAATTGGGCACTCCTTCAGTGCGGACCCTCTGATAGAGGTTTGATATTAAGAGAGTACTGCACTGCGAACAGGACAATATTAAAGAGATGCCGCATTCTCGATGTCCAATGTTCAGGGAGTGCTGTACTGTTGGTGAGTCAGTATTCAGAGAGTGCCACACTGCTTGTGGTCCGATAATAAGGGAGTACTGCACTGGCAGAGAGTTCGCACCGAGGGAATGCTGCACTCTCAAATGGTCAATATTAAAAGAGTACTTCACCCTCAGAGGTTTGATATTAGGGGAGTGCTGCACTGTGAGCAGGCAAATATTAAAAGAATACTACACGATCAGAGGGTCCATATTAAGGGAGTGCTCCACTATCGAAGGTCAATATTAAGGAAGTGGTGCTCTCTCGGAGGGCAACTATTAATGGAGTACTGCAACTTCAGCGAGTGAGTGCTCTGGCACAGCAGCACAGCAAAGGGTCAGTAATGATAGAATGCTCCATTTTCAGAGGCTTAGCACTGAGGGAGTGCTTAATCAGAGAAGTTAGTACTGAGGGAGTGCTGCATTGTCAGAGTATCAACACTGAGGTAGTACCACAATATCGGAGGGTCAATATGAAGCATATGCTACACTGTCAGAGGCTCAATGATGACAGAATGCTGCGCTGTCAAGAAGGTCAGTCGTGAGGGAAAGCTGCATTGTCAGAGCGTCTTCACTGAGGGAGTGCCGCTCTGTTGAAAGGCCAATATTAAGGGAATGCTGCACTGTCAGAGGGTCAGCGTTGAGGGAGCGGCAAACTAACAAAGAAGCACTGCCAGAGAGCTGATCCTCTGACTAT
>NW_025967033.1:13742-25885 GCF_021869965.1 Rhincodon typus | reverse complement strand
GTTCAGGTTTTGGTATTCTGAAATGCTTATCTCACTCAAATATGCATCTTACTCAAAACAACATCAAAAGTTGAGTCATTTGGTGAAGTCGAGATTCTTCATTTCTGAAGTATTTATTTCACTGGAGGAAGCTTGTTCGTCAATCCAACATCAAAATTGAGTCAATTAGTGAAGTTCAGATTTTGGTCTTCTGAAGTGCTTTTCAAACTTTAGTAAGCATTTTAGTCAAAACAGCATCAAAAGTTCAGTGTCTTGTTGAAGTTGAGGTTTTCGCCTTCTGCTATGCTTATATCGCTGAAATAAGGACGTTAGTCAAAACAATATCAAAAGTTGTGGCATTTGGTGAAGTTGAGAGTTTGATCTTAGAAGCGCTTAACTCGTTTAAATGAGTATGTTAGTCAATCTCACATCAAAAGTTGAGTCATTTGGTGATGTTCAGATTTTTGTCTTCGGAAGTGCTTATCTCATTGAAATCAGAATTTTAATCCTCCCAGCATCAAAAATTATGCCATTTGGTGAAGTTGAGACTTTTGCCTTCTGAGGTGCTTAATTCACTCAAATAAGCGTGTCAGTAAAAACAACATCTAAAGTTGAGTCATTTGGTGAATTTGAGATTTTTGACTTGTGAAGTGCTTAATTCGCTCAAATAAGCATGTTAGTCAAAACAACATTTAAAATTGAGTTACTTGGTAAAGTTCAGATTTCAGGCTTCTCAAGTGCTTACCTCACTGAAGTAAGCATTTTCGTCTAACCAGCACCAATAATCAAGTCATTCGATGAAGTTGAGATTTTTGACCTCTGTTGTGCTCATCTCACTGAAATATGCATTTTTGTCAAACCAGCATCAAAAGTTATGCCCTTTGATGAAGTTGAGATTTCAGTCTTCTGGGTGCTTATCTCGCTGAAATAAGCGTTTAAGTCAAACCATCATCAAAAGTTGAGTGTCTTGGTGAAATTGCGATTTTGGTCGTCTGATATGCTTATCTCGCTGAAATAAGCACGTTAGTCAAAACAACATCAAAAGTTGACTAATTTGGTGAAGTTGAGATTTTGATCTTCTGAAGTGCTTAACTCGCTGAAATAAGCATGTTAGTCCAGCGAACATAAAAAATTGTGTCATTGAATGAAGTTCAGATTTTAACCTTCTGAAGTGCTTACCTCGCAGAAATAAGCATTTTAGTCTCACCAGAATCAAAAATCAAGTCATTTGGTGAAGTTCAGATTTTTTGGCTTCTGAAGTGCTCAAATCGCTGAAATAAACACTTTAATTTTAACAGCATCAAAAGTTAGATCATCTGGTGAAGTTGAGATTTTATTCTTCTGATATGCTTACCTCGCTGAAATAAGCACGTTCGTCAAAACAACATGAAAAGTTGAGTCTTTTGGTGAAGTTGAGATTTTCGATTTCTGAAGTGCTTTTCTCACTGAAATAAGCATGTTAGTCAAACCAACATCAACACTTGAGTCATTTCGTGAAGTTCAGATGGTGGTCTACTGAAGAGCTTAACTGGCTGAAATAAGCATTTTATTCCAACCAGCATCAAAAGTTGAGTCATTTGGTGAAGTTGAGATCCTCGCCTTCTGAAGTGCTTAAATCGCTGAAACAAGCATGTTAGTTGAAAATTAAGGCATTTGGTGAAGTTGAGGTTTTTGACTGATTTTGGCCTTCTGATGTGCTTATCTGAGTGAAAGAAGCATGTGAGTCAAAACAGCATAAAAAATTAAGTCATCTGGTGAAGTTCAGATTTTGGTCTTCTGAAGTGCTTATCTCACTCAAATATGCATGTTACTTAAAACAACATCATAAGTTGAGTCATTTGGTGAAATCGAGATAGTTCAGTTCTGAAGTGTTTATTTCACTGGAGGAAGCTTGTTCGTCAATCCAACATCAAAATTTGAGTCATTTAGTGAAGTTCAGATTTTGGTCTTCTGAAGTGCTTTTCCCACCGAAATAAACATGTTAGACAAAACAGCATAAAAAATGTTGATTGTCTTGTTGAAATTGAGATTTTGGTCTTCTGCTATGTCCATCCCGCTGAAATAAGCTCGTTAGTCAAAACAATATCAAAAGTTTCGGCATTTGGTGAAGGTGAGATATTTATCTTCTGAAGTGCTTAACTCGCTGAAATGAGCATGTTCGTCAAACTAGCATCAAAAATCGAAAGTTGAGTGTTTTGGTGAAGTTGCGATTTTGGTTTCTGATATGCTTATCTAACTGAAATAAGCACTTTAGTCAAAACAACATCAAAATTTGAGTCATTTGGTGAAGCTGAGATTTGGATCTTCGACGAGCTTATCTCAAAGAACTCAACATGTCATTCAAACCAACATCAAAAACTAACTCATTTGGTGAAGTTGAGACATAAGTCTTCCGATGTAATTATCTGAGTGAAATAAGCGTGTTAGTCAAAGCAGCATCAATAATTAAGTCATTTGATGATGTCGACATTTATGAATTCTGAAGTGCTTATCGCACTCAAATAAGCATGTTCGTCAAACAAATATCGAAACATGAGTCATTTTGTGAAGTTCAGATTTTGGACTTCTGAAGTGCTGAACTCGCTGGAAGAAGCATTTTAATTCAACCCGCATCGAAAGTTGATTCATTTGGTGAAGTTGAGATTTTTGACTCCTGAAGTGTTTATCTCACTCAAGTAAGTATGTTAGTCTAACCAACATAAAAACTTCAGTCATTTTTTAAAGTTCTTATTTTGGCCTTCTGAATTGCTTATCTCACTCAAATATGCATGTTACTCAAAATAACATCATAAGTTCTGTAATTTGGTGAAGTCGAGATTCTTCACTTCTGAAGTGCTTATTTCACTTTAGGAACCGGTTAGTCAATCTAACATCAAAATTTGAGTCATTTAGTGAAGTTCAGATTTAAGCATGTTGTCAAAACAACATAAAATATTGAATGTCTTCTTGAAGTTGAGATTTTGGTCTTCTTGTATGCTTAATGATCGCTGAAATAAGCACGTTAGTCAAACGAATATAAAAAAAATTGTGTCATTTGGTGAAGTTCAGATTTTTGGCTTCTGAGGTGCTGAACTCGCTGAAATAAGCATGTTAGTCAAACGAATATAAAAAAATTGTGTCATTTGGTGAAGTTTAGATTTTTGGCTTCTGAGGTGCTTAACTTGCTGAAATAAGCATTTTAATTTAACCAGCATCAAAAGTTAGGTCATCTGGTCAAGGTGAGATTTCAGTCTTCTGATATGCTTATCTTGCTGAAATAAGCACGTTAGTCAAAACAACTTCATCAGCCACTCGTTAATAAACCCTAAAACACAGGAACCCCAGCGTAAAACCCTGAAATACAGACGCCCCTGTATATATACACTAAAACACAGTTAAAACTAAAGGAACTGCGGATGCAGCAAAATCAGGGACAAAAACATAGTTGCTGGAAAAGCTCAGCAGGTCTGGCAGATTCTCCGACACTTTCGCCATCTGCAATCCGACCCCACCACAAAGGCATCTTTCCCTCCCCACCCTTATCTGTTTTGTGGAGGGACCACTCTCTCCGTGACTCCCTTGTCCGCTCCACACTCTCCTCCAGCCCCACTTCACACGGCACTTTTCCTGCAACCACAGGAAGTGCTACACCTGCCCCCATACCTCCTCCCTCACCCTTATCCCAGGTCCCTTAAAGAGTTTCCACATCAAGCAGATGTTCACCTGCACATCTGCCAACGTGGTATACTGCATCCGCTGTACCCGTTGTGGCCTCCTCTCCATTGGGGAAACCAAGCGGAGGCTTGGGGACTGCTTTGTAGAACACCTACGTTCGGGTCGCACGAAACAACTGCGCCTCCCAATCGCGAACCATTTGAACTCCCCCTCCCATTCCTCAGACGACATGTCCATCCTGGGCCTCCTGCAGTGCCACAACGATGCCACCCGAAGGTTGCACGAGCAGCAACTCATATACCACTTGGGAACCCTGCAGCCCAATGGTATCAATGTGGATTTCACAAGCCTCAAAATCTCCCCTACCCCCACCGCATCCCAAAACCAGTCCAACTCGTCCCTGCCTCCCTAACCTGTTCTTCCTCCCACCTATCCCCTCCTCCCACCTCAAGCCGCACCTCCATCTCTTACCGACCAACCTCATCCCGCCCCCTTGACCTGTCCGTCCTCCCTGGACTGACCTATCCCCTTCCTAACTCCCTACCTACACTCACCTTTCCTGGCCCCATCCCCGCCTCTTCGACCTGTTTGTTTCCTCTCCACCTATCCTCTCCTCTATCCCTCTTCTATCCGCCTCCCACTCTCTCCCTATTTATTTCAAAACCCCCTTCCCCTCCCCCTTTTCTGATGAAGGGTCTCGGCCCGAAACGTCAGCCTCTCTGCTCCTATGATGCTGCTTGGCCTGCTGTGTTCATCCAGCCCTGCACCTTGTTGTCTCAAATAGTATTACAGATTAGTTTACAATTAAAGATTGTTGGCCGGAGAGAATGCCTCATTATCAGAGGGTCCGTTTGAGGCTGTCCCTCGATGTTGTAGTGTCAGTACTGAAGGAGTGCACAGTTGTCAGAGGATCACATATAGCCGATGCCTCATTTTTAAAAATTGTGTAATTTAGTTCTGTATCACTCCCCCAGTAAGAATTTAGAATAAGGCTCAGCCTCAGTCTTGACCCTATGACTGACACACTCCCACAGTTCTGACCCACTGACACTGCTGCAATACCTCAGTGCGGACCATTTGACAATGAGGCACTGCTTCAGTACTGAAGCTCTGACAGTACTGACTATCTGACAGTGAGGGAGTGCCTCAGTCTGACGTTGTCACAGCGCTGCAGTCTTTTGGCACTCCCACAAGTCGAACCCCTTGAGAATAAGACACTATCTCAGTATTGAGCGTCTCACAATAATGCACCCCAACAGTTCTGACCCTCTGGTACTGCTGCATTACCTCATTAGAGACCCTATAAATGTGAGGCACTTCCTTAGTTCTGACCCTCTTACAATGAGGCGCTACCTCAGTACTGACTCTCTGATTATAATGCTCTCCAGCAGTTCTGTCCCTCTGACAGTGCTTCAAAACTTCCCTGGACCAGGCAAATTCCTCATTGTTAGCGGGTCAGTTCTGTGGCTGTGCCTCCTGGTAATGGGATCATATGAATCTGTAATACTATTTGACCTGTTAAGTTTACAATACATGCCGAGTCTCCTGTAGAATACGCAGTTGCTCTCCCTCTGGCTCTGGGTGTGCGAAGCTGCTTTCATTTTCCCTTCTCTCAGAAGTATCCCTAACCTTAACCCTCGATTCAGCCCTAACGCTAACCCTTGCGTAAGCCCAAAGCCTAACTTCAGCCCAAAGCCTAATCCAAACCATAACCATCAGCCCGAACGCTGGACTCATCCTACGCTAACCATAGCCTCAGGCCCAAACCGAACCCAGCCTCAGCCGTACTCCTGGCCCTCAAACACGGAGCCGACTGCACAGAAGCCCTCAAACACAGAGACCCCTTTCAGCAACCGGAAAACGCGGACCTCACTCGAAATAACCCATAAACACAGAGTCCTATTTAAACAAACTTCAACAACAGAGCCCCCTGTAATTATACGCTCAAATACACAGACCCCTTGAAATGAACTCCAACTCACATTGTCCAGGAAGTATAATGTAAAACACAGGGCTACGTCTAAATAAATCCGAAAACACTGAGTACCTTTAGTTACACCCCAACACTTAGCCCACCTGTAAATTATCCGTAAGACAGGGCTCCTTACAAATATCCCTAAAAAGACAAAGCTACCGATAAAGAAAAGGCCTCCTGCAAACAATCCCGAAAACAGAGACCCCTTTCAATAACCTTTAAAACACGGAGCTCACTATAAACAATCCCAAAACCACACAGCATCGTGTATGTACACCCAAAAACACACACATCCCTGTAAATTAACCCTGAAACACAATGCTTCCTGGAAATAATCTCCGACGCAGAGCCTCATTTAAACAAACGATAAAAAAGGCCCCTGTAAATACACTGTCAAGCACAGAGACCCTTTAAATAAACCCGAAGAAAGTTCCCTCACGAAGTAAAATGTAAACCACAGAGCACCGTGGCACATAACTCCCTATCAATAAAACCTAAAACACAGAGCTTCATTTGCAGGAATGTCTGTGTTTCAGGGTTTATATACAATGAAGCCTGAAACACAAAGCTTTCTGTAAATAATCTCAGACGCAGAGCCTCATTTAAACAAATGATAAAAACAGAGCGACCTGTAACTACACTCTGAAGCGCAGAGACCCCTTTACATATGACCGAAGAAAGGTTCCTCAGGAATTAAAATGTAAAACAAAGCCCCCAGTAAGAAACAATAAAAGACAAAGCCCCATGCAAATTACATGTTAAAATAGAGCTCCTTGTAAATAAACCCTGAAACACAGTGCACCCTGCAAATCCTCCCTAAAACTGTGCTTCCAGTAAATAAACCCTCAGAGACGCCTGTAAACAAGCCCTCTGACAGAGAACCCTTTCAATAACCAGCAAAACAAGGAGCTTAATTCAAATAATCCGTAAAACAGGACCCCCTGTAATTATACCCTCAAATACACAGACCCTTTTAAATGACCTCTAAAACAGATGCCCGAGGAAACAGAATGGAAAACACAGGGCTCCCTCTAAATAAACGCGAAAACACAGAGCACCTGTCAATACACCCCAGCACAAAACCGATCTGTAAATTATCCATAAAACAGGGCCCCTTACAAATAAACTCTCAAAGACAAAGCTGGCTATAAATAAAGAGCCCCCTGTAAATAAATACCAAAACACATCGTAAAAACCGGAAGAACTGCGGATGCTGCAAATCAGGAAAAAATGCAAAGTTGGAGGAAAAGCTCAATAAGTCTGGCAGCATCTGTGAGGGAAAAAAACAGAGTTAACATTTCGGGTCAGGTGATCCTTCCTCAGAACCTCTTTCGTCATGCAGTGTCAATCGCCTTAAAATATCATTTTCTCTGGGTTTTATGAGGCACAATAACATTATAACATAAGAACATCAGAACTAAGAGCAAGAGTAGACCCTCTGGCCCCTCGAGCCTGCCCCGCTATTCAATAAGATCATGGCTGATCTTTTTGAGACTCAGTTCCACTTACCCGCCCGCTCACCATAAACCTTAATTCCTTTACTGTTCATAAATTTATCGAGCCTTGCCTTAAAAACATTCAGCGAGGTAGCTTCAACCGCTTCACTGGGCAGGGAATTCCACAGATTCCCAACCCTTTGGGTGAAGAAGTTCCTCCTGTCCTCAGTCCGACATCTGATTCCTTTATTTTGAGGCTATGCCCGCGAGTCCGAGTTTCACCTGCTAGTGGAAACAACCTCCCTGCCTCCACCTTATCTATTCCCTTCATAATCTTGTATGTTTCCATAAGATCTCCCCTCATTCTTGTAAATTCCAATGATTTTAATCCCAGCCAACTCAGTCTCACCTCATATTCCAAACCTCTCAACTCTAGAATCAACCGAGTGAATCTCATCTGCACCCGGTCCAGTGCTAGTATATCCCTTCTCAAGTAAGGAGACCAAAACTGCACACTGTACTCCAGGTGCGACCTTACCAGGATCCTATACAGGTGCAGCATTACCCCGCTGTTTTTAAACTCTATCCCTCTGGCAATGACAGACAAAATTCTATTTGTCTTTTTAATTACCTGCTGCACCTGCAATACTACTTTTAGCGATTCATGAACAAGGACACACAAGTCCGTCTGCACAGCAGTTGCAATTTTTTACCATTTAAACCACAGTCCTTTTTTTTGTTATTCCTGCCAAAATGGATGACCTCACAGTTATCGACATTGTACTCCATCTGCCAGACCATTGCCAACTCACTAAGACGGTATATCCCTCTGCAGACTTTCAGTGTCTTCTGCACACTTTGCTCGACCGCTCATCTCAGTGTCATCTGCAAATTTTGACACACCACACTTAGTCCTCAAATCCAAATCATCTATGTAAATTGTAAAAATTGCAGTCCCAACACTGATCCCTGAGGCACACCACTAGCCACTGACCGCCAACCAGAAAAACACCCATTTACCCCTACTCTTTATTTTATACTCGTCAATCATCTTCTATCCATGCCAATACATTACCTGTAATATCGTGCAATTTTATCTTATGTCGCAGCCGTTGGTGTGGCACCTTGTCAAATGCCATCTGGAAATCCAGATGCACGACATCCACATGTTCCCCATTGTCCACCATGCAAGTAATGTCCTCAAAGAATTCCACCAAGTTAGGTAAACATGACGGACCCTTCATGAACCCATGCTGGGTGTTCCCAATGGGACAATTAATATCCAGTTGTCTTGCTATTATCTTCCTTAATGATGGATTCAGACATTATCCCCACAACTGAAGTTAAGCTAACTGCCTATAATTTCCTGTTTTTTGTCTACTTCCTTTTTAAAACAGTGGCTTCACATTGGCTGTTTTCCAATCTGCGGGAACCACCTCACAGTCCAGTGAATATTGGTAAATAATTACGATCGCAAGCCTCTTTACTGTTGTACTAAAGATCCTCCAAAGCAATGCACCCACAAGCGCTCCATATTACCACTCTCGCGCTCTCATTCATTCATAACTTTATTGACCACTCATTAGCGTACTATGTTTACTATTACTGCATTTCATTCATTCATGAAACTGCGATCTTGTCATACTTTTCCCTATTAAAGGGAGACTAAATTAAAATGTTCCTTCCACCCCATTTAATGCCTTTTCACAGTTTTAATCCTCACGGCCTTATTTTGTTAACAGTTGCCAAAGCTGTGTCTGCATCAGAGTCTATCCCTGAGTATGTGCTAATTTTCTAACCTATTCAGAACAATACCATCGTGTCAACCGATGCTATGAAAAAGCATAATATTAATCAGCCCTCAGCAACCTTCTCCCAGGACTTGAATAGCTTGCAGGACATCAAACAAGTTTTCTGCGTTAGCAGAGATCGTAGGAAATGCAGATGCTGGAGAATCTGAGATAGCAAGGTGTAGAGCTGGATGAACACAGCAGGCCAAGCAGCAGTGGAGCAGGAAGGTTGACGTTTCGGGCCGAGATCCTTCTTCAGAAATGGGGGAGGGGAAGGAGGTTCTGAAATAAATAGGGAGAGACGGGGAGGCGGATAGAAAATGGATAGAGGAGAAGATAGGTGGAGAGGAGACAGACAGGTCAAAGAGGCGGGAATGGAGACAGTAAAGGTGAGTGCAGGTGTGGAGTTAGGGAGGAGACAGGTCAGTCCAGGGAGGACGGACAGGTCAAAGGGGCGGGACGAGGTCAGTAGGTAGGAAATGGGAGTGGCGTTTGAGGTGGGAGGAGGGGATGGGTGGGAGAAAGGACAGGTTAGGGAAGCGGGAACGAGCTGGGCTGGTTTTGGGATGCGGTAGGGGGAGGGGAGATTTTGAAGCTTGTGAAATCCACATTGATACCATTGGGCTGCAGGGTTCCCAAGCGGAATATGAGTTGCTGTTCCAGCAAACTTCGGGTGGCATCGTTGTGGCACTGCAGGAGGCCCAGGATGGACATTTTGTCTGAGGAATGGAAGGGGGAGTTGAAATGGTTCGCGACTGGGAGGTGCAGTTGTTTAGTGCAAACCGAGCGTAGGTGTTCTGCAAAGCGGTCCCCAAGCCTCCGCTTGGTTTCTCCGAAGCAGAGGCGGCCACAGCGGGAACTGCGGATGCAGTATACCACATAAGCAGATGTGCAGGTGAACATCTGCTTGATGTAGAAAGTCTTCTTGGGGCCTGGGATGGGGGTCAGGGGCGAGCTGTAGGGGCAGGGGTAGCACTTCCTGCGGTTGCAGGGAAAAGTACCGGTTGTGGTGGGGCTGGAGGGGAATGTGGAGCGGACAAGGGAGTCATGGACAGAGTGGTCCCTCCGGAAAGCAGGTAAGGGTGGGGAGGGAAAACTGTCTTCGTGGCGGGGTCGGATTGCAGATGGCGGAAGTGTTGGAGGATGATGCGTTGGATCAGGAGGTTGGTGGGCTGGTGTGTGAGGACGAGGGGGATTCTGATTTGGTTGTTATTGCGGGGAAGGTTTTGCGGGATGAGTTGCGGGAAATACGGGAGACACGGTCGAGGGCGTTCTCGACCACTGAGTGGATGAAGTTGCAGTCCTTGAAAAACGAGGACATCTGAGATGTACGGGAGTGGAATGCCTCATCCTGGGAGCAGATGCGGTGGAGGTGAAGGAATTGGGAATAGGGGATGGCATTTTTGCAGGAAGGTGGGTGGGAGGAGCTGCATTCTAGGTAGCTGTGGGAGTCCGTGAGCTTGAAATGGATATCAGTTTCGAGGTGGTTGCCAGAAATGGAAACAGAGAGGTCCAGGAAGGAGAGGTATTAGAGATGATCCAGGTGAACTTAAGTTTGTTGTGGAAGGTGTTCGTGAAGTGGATGAACTGTTCGAGCTCCTCGTGGGAGCACGAGGCGGCTCCGATACCGTCATCAATACAATGGAGGAAGAGGTGGGGTTTAGGGCCAGTGTAGCTCCGGAAGAGGAATTGTTCCATGTAACCTACAAAGAGGCAGGCATAGCTTGGGCCCATTCTGGTACCCATGGCCACCCCCTTTGTCTGTAGGAAGTGGGAGGAATTGAAAGAGAAGTTGTTGAGGGTGAGGACGAGTTTGGCGAAGCGGATGAGAGTATCAGTGGAGGGGGACTGGTCGGGCCTGCGGGACACGAAGAAGCGGAGGGCCTTTCGGCCATCTGTATGGGGAATGCAGGTGTATAGGGACTGGACGTCCATGGTAAAGTGGAGGTGAAAACAGAGTCAACGTTTTGGTTCCGGCGACCCTGCCTCAGAACTTCAGTACACTGTCGACACTGAGGTGCTATCTCACTCCAACCCTCTCAGTGCTGCAAGAACCCAGATTTGATCCTCTATCCGCGTGGCACTCCCTCAGGACTGATCCTGTAATCGTGTGGCGCTGCCTCAGTAATGACCGTGAGACAACACTGCGCTTCCACGTTGCTGACTGTCTGACAAACAGGCACTGCCTCAGATCTGACTTGCTGACTATGAGGTACTATCTGAATCTGACTATCTCGCAGTGCTTTACTGGGGGCTCTGTTATTTAGTGTTGATTTTCAGTGGGCCGTGTGTTTTAGCTTTCATGAACTGGAGGCTATGTGTTTTAAGGTTTTTTTTTGCAGTCGTCTGTTTGAGGGTTTCGGGGGATTTTAGGGAGGATTTACAGGGTTTATTTACAGGGAGCTCTACAACTTACACTTTATTTCCAGCGGGCTCTGACTTTTATGGTTTTGTTTACTGGGGGTTGTCCCGGCCCCAGCCTCCATCCCCAGCCTATCCCAGACCCGCCCGCAGCCCGCGGAACTGACCATAACCCCGGCCCGCAGCCTGTCCCGGTGCCCGGCCCGAACCCCAGACTGTTCCGGACCCGGCCGCGGCCTCCAGCCCCCGACACGAATCCCAGCCTGTCCTGGCCCAGAACACAAGCCCCCAAACCCCACCCCCACCCTAGCCTGTCCCGGCCCCAAACCTAACCAAAAACTTAGCCCCAATCCTAACTCTAAACCTGGCGTCTGATCCCAGAACCGAGCCTTCAACCCCCAGCCAAATCTCGGCCGACAGCCTGTTGCATCCCCGGCCCAGCCCGGCTCGACCCAATCCGGAGCCACAGCCCAAAACATCGCCGTAAACCTAGCCTCAGCCTCATGCCTCCGACCCCGGCCCCAAACCGAACCAAAACCTTTGCCCCAACCTGGACACTGACTCTAAACCCGGCCAAAGACAGCCAGCCTGATCTGGCCCGGGCCGACTCAATCCAGGGCCCCAGACCAGACCATCACCGTAAACCTCGCCTTAGCCTCGGCCCGACGCAACGGCCCCAGACCCCAGCCTTCAGCCCCTCTCCCAGCTGTAACCCTAAACCCGGCCCCAGACCCCAGCCACCAGCCTGTCGCAGCCCCGATCCTGCCGCAGCTTGTCCCCGACCCTAACCCTAACTCCAGACTGTCCTGGCCGCGGCCACTAGACCCTGACCCTAACCCACAGCCCTCGGCCCGAAGCCTGTCGCGGCCCAGGCCCAAGCTCCCTGCCCCGCCCCTACCCCACCCTGCCCAGATGCCAGCAACCTAGACCCAGACCCAGCCATTAGCG
>NW_025967033.1:0-13642 GCF_021869965.1 Rhincodon typus | reverse complement strand
CTCCCCCCACCCCGGCCTGTCGCAGCCGTGACCCTGACCCTAACCTCAACCAAGGCCCTGAGCCTGACCACGAGCCAGACTCCGAAACCGAGCCGGACCCCGACCCCGACCCGCTTAAGGTCCCAGCACCCAGCCCGCAGCCCCGACTCTAACCCCTGCCTGTCCCAGACCCGTTCCCCTACCTAACTCTAACCCAAGCCGCAGCCTGACCCGGCCCTCATCCTTAGCCCTAAACCCAGCCTGACCCTCTCCTGGCACCGACTGTCCTGTGCCCTGGCCCTCGGCCACTCCACCACCCCTATCGCCCTCCCCCTCCCACCTCCCCCGACTGAGCTTGTCCCGGTCCTGGTCCCAGCCCCCAGCTGCAGCCTCAACCCTGACCTCAACTCTAACCCTAGCCTCAGCCCTAACCCAAACCCTAGCCCCACTCTGACACTCATCTGGCCTTAACCCTAACCTGTCTGAAAGTAACTACTGAGGAAGTGCCTCAATGGTCAATACTCACGCAGTGCCTCAATGTAAAGGGGTCAGAATTGACAGCCTCATTGTCAGAAGGTCAGTGAGAGTGCTTCACAGCAGTGTCACTGATGAGGGACTGTCTCGATGTTAGAGGGTCCAGTGGGGTGCACAGTCTCAATATAACGGGGTGAGAAATAAGGGAGTGCAACACGTTTGCAGGACCATTACTGAGATAGTCTAGTACAGTGAGAGGGTCAGAATTGTGCAAGGGACTCCTGGTAACGGGATCAGAACTGTGGGATGGCTCCATGATTAGCAGGTCAGCACTGACTATTGAAGCACTGTAACAGCATCAATACGGAGGCAATGCTTCTTTCGAAAGGTGTCCGAATTGAAGGGACTCCACACAATCAGAGGGTCATGATTGTGATATTATGATCAGCCAGTCACGACTAAGGGACTGCCTTATTGTCAGTGCGTCAGTGCTGAGGCATTGTTCATTGTTCAGAGGGTTCGTCGCAGGGGAATGACTCATTGTCAGAGTTGGTGTTGTGAGGCAGTTCCTCAGTGTAACGGTGTGGGAGTTGAGGGTTTGCTACACAGAGAGGGTCAGTGCTAAGGTATTGCAGCTGTATCAGAGGATCAGTGCTGAGGCATTGCCTCACGATAAAGGCATCAAAAGTGAGGTAGTGCGAAACGATTACAGGGTCACTAAGACATTGCAGCACTGTGACAGTGTCAGAACTGATGGACTGTTTCATTGTCAGAGGGGCATTACTGAGGGATTGAAGCACTATCAGAGCTTTAGTACAGAGGGAGTGCTTCATTGTCAGAGGGTCAGTACTGCAGAAGTGCATTACTGTCAGACATAGCCAGTTCCTAATTACGGAGGGGTCAGAACTGGGGCAGTGCATCATTGTAAGGGCATCAGAATTAAGGGCGACCTCACATTTAGAGGGTCAGTCCTGAGGGAGGGCTTCATTATCATTGTGTAAGAAACCAGGGCACTGGCATATTGTCAGCTGGTCAGTTCTGAGACAGAGTCTGTTTGTCAGTGGGTCAGCACTGAGGCTGAGCTTCAGTGTAATCGTGTCAGAATGGAGGGTTTGCCACAGACTGACAGTAAGTACTGAGGTATTTTAGCTCTATCAGGGTCAGAACCCAGGCAGTACCTCATTCACAAAAGATCACTTCTGCAGCAGTGAGAGAGGGCCAGACTGAAGGAGTGCCTCCTTGTCAGATGGTCAGTTCTGACACACTGCTCCTTTGTCAGAGTGTCATTGGTGAGGCAGTGCCACTTTGTAATGAGATCAGAATTGTCAAGGGAGCAGGACTGAGCGCGAGCCTCATGATCAGAGGTCAACACTGAGAGAGTGTCCTATCAGAGATTTATTCCGAAGGGTGTGCTTCATTGTCAAAGAGTCCATTCTGAGGGAGGGCATCATGTGAGAATACTGAGGGAAATGCAGGGTTACAGGGACAGGTTAAGCGGATGGGTCAGATGCGCTTAGGAGGGTCAGTGTGGACTTGGGCTTAATGGCCTGTTTTACACTGTGGGGATTCTATGATTCTGATGAGAGGATCAGTACTGTGGCATTTCAGGACTGTTGGAGGATAAGGTCAGTGGGAGTGCATAATTGTCAGAGGGTCAATACTGAGGTTGAGGCAGAGCCAGGGAACTATAGACCAGTGAGCCTCTGGACTGACATTCCAGTCCTACCTCAGAACTGATCCTCTGACAGAGCTGCAGTTCCTCACGACTGACTCTGTAATCGTGAGGCACACCCGCAATCGTGACCCCATTTTAATGAGGCACTGCCACAATATTGACCCTCTGACAATGAGGCACTCCCTCAGTACTGACCCAGTGACTATAATGCACTCCTACATTTCTGACGCTATGGCAACGAGGTCTGAAGTCATACGACACCAGGATACAGTCAACAGGTTTATTTGAAAACACAAGCTTTTGGAGCCTCACTCCTCCTTCAGTCCAACATCGACACCTACACATCGCGGCAATGAGATCTGACAGTGCTTCAATTTCTTAGAGCGAAACCGCTGATCATGTGGCCCTCCATCCATTCTGATCACATTACATTGAGGCACTGCTTCAGAATGGACCCTTCGTACTCACCCACTGACAGTGCTGACTACATGTACTGACTGTCTAAAATGTGAGCAGTCCCTTGATTCTGAGTCTCACAATGAGGTACTCGCTCAGTACCAATGCTCTGACAGTGAAGCACTTCCTCCAAACTGACCTGCTGACAACGAGGCAGTCCCTCAGGACTAGTCTTCTGATTGATCTGCGGTACCTCCGTACAGATTATCTAAACGTGTGCGACCCCTTCAATCCCTACCCTCTTACAATGAGACAGTGCCTCAGTAATGACCCTCTGACAATGAGGCAATGCCTCAGAGCTGATCCACTTAGAGTGCTGCACTACCACAGAACTGACCATCGAAGCATGTGGCACACTCCGATCCGATCCCCTTACAATCAGGTACTGCCTCTGTATTGACCCTCTGACAATGATGCACACCCTCTGTCCTGTACGTTTGACAAACAGGCACTGACTCAGTAATAACTCCCGATAATGAGGCATTCTATCGGGACTGATCATATGATATTAAGGCACCTGTTCAGTGCTGACCATATGATAAGGAAGCATTCCCACAGTTCTAAACCACTGACAGTGCTGTCATACCTCAGGACTGACCCTCCCATCATGTGACACTTCTTCAATTCTGACATCTGCGCAATGAGGCACTGCCTCAATCCTGACCATCTGACAATAATGCACTCCCACATTTCTGACGCTCTGACAATGAGGCTTTCATTCAACATTTACACTGTGATAGACCTGCAAAATCTTAGCACTGGCTGTCCAATCAAGAGGCACATCCTCAATTCTAACCCTGTTGCAATGAGGTACTGCTTCAGTATTGACCCTCTGCCTCTGTGTCATTTTAAACTCGATGTTATCTGTCTTCGGAGAGTCCACAAAACCATTTTGAAGTCAAAGTAATCCTTTGAAAGATGGTTAAGTAGTAACAGTGCTGTTTTAACGGTGTTTTTAATAAATTTCAGGTAATTTCTGGACACATCAAATCACAAAATTACAGAAGGGGAAGGGGCCATTTGGCCCATCATACTGAGTTGTCTCTATCATCACATGCAAATCTTTTTTCCGCCTGTCACTGCACACCATTTTCATCCAATGCCCTCTGTACGTCTCCATTGAAACTCATTCATCACACTTACAGCAGTGCACTCCATAACCTAACTACACACTGTGTGATAAAGCTCTTCAACGAGCGGGGATATCTTCTCCCGATCTACTATTTTTAGCCCATTCACGATTTCAAAAAAACCTCAGTTCCATCTCCTCTCAGCCTGCTGTTGAGATAGAACAGTCCCATGCTCTTCAATCTATTCTTGTATCGGAAGCTTTTCCGACCTGGAACCATTTTAGTAATATCCAGCACATCAACGCATTTGCCTTTTTCCTATAATGTGCAGGCCATAACTGTGCACAACAGTACAGCTGAGATTTAACTTACCTTGCAGAAGTTCAATATAATCAACTTCTTCGTCGTATACTCTATACCCCAATTATTAAAGGCTTTATGCTTTAAATATTGCTCTCTCCAGCTGTACTGCTACCAACATTTCAAATGTGCACGTCCATACTCCTATTTCACATTGGTAGGAAAAACACTTGAAAGACAAAGTGCATCACTTTACACTTCTCTGCATTGTACCTTATCGTCCACCTATCTGCCCACTCCATCAACTTTTCAATGCACTTTTGGATTTCCACACAATTCTTCTCACAATGTACAATTGCGAAGTTGAATGGCATGCAAACTTGGAAATTGTCCCCTGTACACCACGATCAAGATAATTAATTATCTATCAGGAACGACAAACGTCCCAGTAGCAGCCCCTGGAAATTCCACTACAAACCTACTTTCCAGCCTGAAAAATATCCATTCACCATTGTTGAAATATTGGACTGGACAAAGAGGAAGGCATTCTTTCTTTGAATAATGCCACAGGCTTTTTAATATCCATTTCTGAATCTCATTGCATCATATATCCAGTAACGTAGCAATTCCTTGATAATGTCAGACGAGATCATACTCTGTAATAACCAGAATGACACATGCGCCCTCAATTGCCAAGCATCTGAGTCATGAACGCAACCTTCGGGGCCTCAGAAATGCCAAGTGGAAATGCTTTGTGTGTACAGTCTTTTATCAAATCCTTCAGACAACAGAGAAGCTGCCTCCATGGCTGGAATGTCTTCACAAAAGAATTGTTTTTGCAGGCCTATCGGGAAAGAGAAGAGAAGTCTTCAAAGGACTGCAGTCAAAGTAAGTTTGAGAGACTGATTCTATGGTGCCACTCTTGATTAAGTGGTTTGACAAAGTTCGCATGGTAGACTGGTTAACAAGTTTAGATCACATGGAATACAGGGAGAACGAGACGTCTGGATACAAAGATTGATTAGAAGGTAGGAGAGAGGGTGGTGGTCGAGGGTTACTTTTCAGATTGAAGGCCTGTGACCCGCGGGTTGGAGTGTTTGAGCTATAAGGAGAGGCTGAATAGGCTCGGGCCATTCTACCTGGAGTGTCAGAGGGCGAGGAGGACTTTATAGAGGTTTATAAAATCGTGAGAGCATGGATAGGGTGAACAGTCAGGGTCTTTTCCCCAAGTTCGGGGAGTCCAAAACTAAAGGTCATGTGTTTATTTTGAGAGGGGAAGTTTTAAAAGGGACCGAAGGGGCAACATTTTCAATTAGAGGGTGGCACATGTATGCAATAAGCTGCCAGTGGAATTGGTGAAGGATGGCACAATAACAACATTTCAGAGGCAAGTGAATGGCTCCACGAATAGGACGGGTTGAGGGATATGGTCAAACGGAATAGATTAATTTTGGTTATCTGGTCAGTATGGACGAGTTGGGCTAAAGTATCTGTTTTCATATTGTACGTCTGCGATTCCATGACTCCATGTTCCACTGACAATAAGGCTCTTTCTAAGTAATATCTTCTGAGAACGAGGCACTCCCACACTGCTGCAAATACGTCAGTGCCAACCCTCTTAATATGTGGCACTCCCTCAGTTCTAACCCATTGACCGTGACACAATGCCTCTGGACTCACTCTCTGATCAGTTGGCACTCCCTCAATTCCAACACCTACACAATGAGACACTGCCTCCGTATTGACCCTCTGACTTCTACAAATCTGACTCACTGACATTCCTGTATTGTTAGTCCTGACCCTTTAATCATTTCGCACTCTCTCAATTCTGGCCCCATTACATTGAGGAACTGACTCAGTATTCACCCTCTGACAATGAGGGGCCCCATCAGTACTGAACTTCTGACTGTGCTTCAATACCTCAAGACTGACCCTCTGTCAATAAAGCATTCTGTCAGTTCGACCTTCTCTAAGTGCTGCAAAACCTCAGCACGGCTCCTGTAATCAAGTGGCACTCTTTCAATTCTAACCTCTTTCGGATGTGGCACCGCCTCAATGTTGACCCTCTGACAATGAGGAACCCTCTCACTACTAAATGTCTAATTATGTGGCATACCCTCAATTCTGAACACTTTACAATGAGGGGATGTTCACTGATGATTCAGAACCATTCGCTGCTCCTCAGATACTGAAGCAGTCCTTGTTCAAATGCAACAAGACCTGGCTTGGGCCAACAAGTGCAAATAACATTTGTGTCACACAATACAACCATCTCCAATAAGAGACAATCTAACCACGGCCCCTTGGCATTCTACAGTGTTACCATCACTGAATCCCCACTGACAACATCCTGAGGGTCATCATTGACGAGAAACTCACCTGCACTCACCACATAAACACAGTGCAATACCAGTTCAGAAGCTAGGAATACCACAGGGAGTAATTCTCAGGCTGACTCCTCAAAGCCTGTCCACCATATACAAGGCACAAGTCAGGAGTGTGATGGAATAGTCCCCACTTTCCTGGATGAGTGCCGCCCCAACAACACAAGAAGCTTTAAACCATCGTGGACAAAGCAGCACGCTTGACCGGCACGACATCCACAAATATCCACTCCCTCTACCACCGACAGTCAGTAGCAGCAGTGTATGCTTTCTACAAGATGCACTGCAGAAATTCACCCAAGATTCTCAGATAAACCCACGACCACTTCCGTCTGGAAGAACAAGGGTAGCATATTAGAAATGCCACCTTCAAGTTCCCCTCCAAGCCATTCACCATCCTGACTTGGAAATAAATTGAATCCAACTGTGAAGGAAGACAGTCATCCACCAAGACGGAGAAAGAGAGAGAGAAAATCTGAGACAAATTACAAATGCTGTAGACAAACTAAATTTGTAATCTTCAAATATCCTAATTAATAGCACGAAAGCAGAGAGGGGCAACCATTACATAATCAATGTCACTAAAATACAAGTTAACAGAAACATGTCAGCTCCAGGACATGCAGAAGAAAAATTCCCTCTTCTGTATATAATACACAATATTTATCTGTTCTTGTGATGGCAGGCATGGTCTTGTTGAAGAAGGTTGTTTCTGAAAGATGGCTCCTTCACCACCACTCTGTACCAGCATGGGAGTGTGTGTGTGGTCAGGGGACACAGGTTAGTGATGATCTTCTGTTTCCTTCACTGGCTGAATGGTGAACAGAATGCATCTGTTAGTCAAGTGACCAACTCCCCATGGGAATGGCGGGGAGAAGGGTTGGAAGAGGTTAAGGGATAAATGTGCGTTGGGAAAACCATCCAAATTGGGGGAGTTATGTATGAGGCTAATACTATCAGAACACTGTTGGGTGGGGCAGAGGACGAGGAAAGATGCAGCGTACGTCTGCTCATGTTGTGGAATACTGTTGCACCTGTCAGAGCAGCACATGGAGAGGAAGCAACATAATGAATGCATATGGAACTGAAACATCAAATTTACAGGGGAACAACCTTTCCACCTCCAAGGACTTGGTACAAATGCCTCAACAACTGAACAGACTGGGAAATTCCAGGAGAGATAGTCACTCGGCAGACTTTTCATCATTCAGAAGGCTAAGGACAACCGGAGCTTCTGAATCTCTCCACATTAAGACACAACTCAGGCGTGTGATGGAATATCCCCCACTTGCCTGGACAGGTGCAGCTCCAACAACACAAGAAGCTCAGCACTGTTCAGGATAAAGCAGCTCACTTGATTGGCACCACATCCATAAACATTCTCTCCCTTCACCACCAACACTTAGTCGCAATAGTGTGTACCATCTACCAGGTACACCGCAGAAATTCCACCAAAAATCCTCAGACAGCACTTTCCAAACACGTGACTACTTCCATCGAGAAGGACAAGGGCAGCAGATACATGGGAATACCACTCCTTACAAGATCCCCTCCAAACATTAAATACATCACCATTCCTTCACTGTCGCTGGGTCAAAACCCTGGACCTCCCTTCCAAACAATATTGTCCTTACGAGCAGCACAGTGGCCAGTGGTTAGCACTGCTTACTCACAGCACCAGAGATCTGAGTTGAATTCAGTCTCACGTGACTGTGTGTTGGGGTTTGCACATTCTTCCTATGTCTTTGTGGGTTTCCTCCAGGTGCTGCGGGTTCCTCCTACAGACTAAAGATTCGTGGATTAGGTGAATTGGCCACGCTAAATTGCCCATTGTGTCCAGGGATGATGAGATTTGTGAATTATACATGGGAAGTGCAGGGTGACAGGGATATATGTGGGGAGGGGTGGGGGGTTAGTCTGCTGGAATGCTTTTTGGAGTCATTATGGACTTGGTGGGCCAAATGACCTGTTTCCACACGGGAGGGATTCTAATGATTGTGGGTCAACTGTCAGCACAAGGACTGGAGTGGTTCAAGAAGGCAGCTCAACACCACTTTCTCATGGGGCAACTAATGGCAGCCAATAAAGCTGGACCAGCCAGCTATCTTTAGATCTCCCAAATGAATTTTTAAAACCCTGAAGTCGTCACCAATGGGGTCATTCCAGTCAATCTTGTCTCCTTTGGTTCATAGATACATAGAAGAACAGGAGTAAGAACTTCGAGCCTGTTCCACCTTTCAACATGATCATGGCTGATCATTGAACTCACACTGTTTCTACCCACTGTCTTTGTTCTCTTTAGTCCCAAGCAACATATCCAATTTCCCTTTGAAAATAGCAATGGTTTGACATCAACAGTTCCCAGAGAGAATTCCACAGGCTGACTTCTGTCTGGGTGAAGACATTTCTCCTCATTTCCTAAATGATCTCCTTTTCCTCCTTGACTCTAAGCCCTATTTTTGGACTCCTAAGTCATTGAAGACATCATTACTGCAGCTTCCTTGTCCAGTCCTCTTTAAATTTATCGGCTTCCATCAGATGCCCGTTCTTGTTTTGAACTCCCACGAATATAACACGAACTGATCCAGTCTCCCTTCATCTCTCAGTACCAACATCCCAGAAATCACTCCAGTAAATCTTTCACTCACTATCACTATAACCAATCCATGAATCCCCTCAATAAGGCAGCCAACAAACCATCTGCCTTGTTCACCACCTGCAATAGGGTCAGGGTCATACTTGCTTTCAGCGACGGGTACAAGGACACTAAGGTTTCAGTGCACCCCTCCCTTTCCCAATCTATCACCCTTCAGATAATAAATGGCTTTTCAGTTTTTGCCCCGAAAGTCAATAACTTCACATTTATCCGAGAGATGATTCATTCGCTATGTACTTACCCACTGTTCAACTCAACTCAACCTGCCCTGAGAACGACCATATCATGGCCCCAACAAACAGGGTAACATACAGAGCTAAGACTGAGGAACAAGCCTCACGGAAGACTTCGTGCAAGGCTCAACAAACATGGTATACCCAGAAACAACCTTCCAACCTCAGGTGTGCACCAGGTTAAAAGTATAGAACTATGGATGAAGAAAGACCAGGTGCTCGGCAACTAATTAGTCACTCGGAACCATGCGACCACGAGCCCGTGTCCAAACCCCACGTGAGCAAAAGGGGACAGGCGCGACAGTTTAACCAATCAGATGACAAGGTCTGTGCATGAGCCCCGCCTACGAACGACAGAGTCTCGCCCGTGAGGACCGGTGCGATGCCCATGACGTGCGGTTGCTCCAATCAGCGAAGTCAGGGGAAAGACTGAATTGAGAAGGAACTTCTTCACCCAGAGGATTGTTAATCTATGGAATTCCTTGCCCAGATGCTACTTCAGTAAACGTTTTTAAAAATAAGGCAGATATTTTTTAAAAATAAAGGAATTATCGCATACGGTGAGAACGCGGGTAAGTGGATGTGAGTCCACAAAAAGTTCAGCCATGATCTTAGTGAATGGCAGAGCAGGCTCGAAGGGCCGGACGGCCTACTCCTGCTCCTCGTTCTTATGGTCTAAAGCCAGACCATGATCACGACCACGCCTACACCGAGGAAAGAGCACCAGCGGAGGTGAAGATAGGTGCGTGCCCCCGCAAGCGCGAAATCTCTTGTTTTCAAATTCTGAACCGTCATCGTCATCACCGACACCGTTCACCGCACCACCACCCCTCGATAACGCGGCCCCTCCCTCGGCACCGACACCCCCGCCCCCAATCTGTGGAAAGAGGAAGTTACTGTTTTGAGTCCAGTGAAACGTTTTGCAATTGAAGTGAAGTGGAAATTTGATGGATATGATCCTGTCGAAAGGGGATAGAGAAATACATGGAACAGAAGGGATTATTAGCGTAAATGAGAGAGTGAGGGGGTTTGGAGATCGAAGTGTGCCAATGAATAAAAGGGGAAAGACATTGGTAAAAGTTGTAGAGGAGAGACAAAGCATTGCTCCAGAGCAGGCGCTAATGGTAGAATGAAGATCTGATTGAAAAGGAAATAAAGCATGAAGACAGGATGCAATCACTGGGAGAAAGTATATCCAATCAGAGGACTGTGTTAATGGGTCTAAAGCTGTTGAACTCAGTACTGAATGTAGACCAATGTTTTGTCTCTTCTCAACAACCATTACCACTGCCTTTGTGTTCTGTGGAAGGATCACCCGACCTGGATATTTAACTCTGTTTTTCTGCCTCCACAGATGCTGCCAGACCTGCTGAACATATCCAACAGCTTCTGTTTTCGTTATGGTGTTCAGAATTCTCTATGTACTCAACTGGAGCTGACAGCACTACTTTGGAAAAGGTTTCGCATCACTTTCATGCTTTTTTACTCTTATCTTCTAGTACTGAAACCCAGAGTCCCACTGACAGTGCTTAATTATCTCAGTACTGACCCTCTGACAATGAGGCACTCCCTCAGCACTGATCCTCTGACAGTACTGGACTACTTCAGTAATGATCCTCTAATCATGTGGCATACCCTCAATTCTGACCCATCTAGAATGAGGGACTGACTCAGTATTGACCCTCTGACAAAAAGGGACTGCCTCAGAACGGCCCTTCTGGCAGTGTTGCACTACTTCAGTGCTGAACCTATAAACGTGTTGCATTCCCTCAATTCTGACCCTATTACATCCGGGCAGTGCCTCACACTAGATCCTCCGACAATGAGGAAATCCCTCAGAACAGGTCCTCTGATAAAGAGGTACTGCCTCAGAACTGACCGGCTGAAAATAACGTACTCCGTCAGTACAGACCCTTTGATAATGAATCCCTCCCTCAATCCTGACCCTCTGACAGTGCTATATTACCTCAGTATTGACCATCTAAATTCCCTCAATTGTAATCCCTTTGCAATTAGGCAATGCCTTAGAACTGACCCGCTGACAATAAGGCATTCCCATCATTCTGACCTTCTGACAGTGCTGCATTACGTCAGTACTGACACTCTCAATCTTCAATACCTCAATATTGAGCCCCTGACATTTGACACTCCCTCTACTGACTCCATCACACTGAGGCACTGCCTCTGAATGGATCTTCTAACAACGAGTCACTCCCTTAATGCTCACCCTCTAACAATGAGAAACTGCCTCAGAACTGACCTCGTGATAACAAGGCACTCCCTCTGTGCTGATCTGCTGATTACGGGGCCCTTCCTCAGTAATGACTCTGTAAACATGATGAACTTGCTCAATTCCGACCCCCTTAAATGAGGCACAGGTTCAGCATGCAACTCTGACAATAATGCACTCCCACAGTTCTGACCCTCTGACACTGCTGCAATACCTCCGTACTGACTCTCCAATCGTGTGGCACTCCCCCAATTTTGACCATTGAATCAGTATTGAACGTCTGACTATAATGCACTCCATGATTCTGACCGTCTGACAGTGCTTCAATACCTCAGAGATAACCCACTAATCATATGGCCCTCCTTCAATCCATCCCCATTACACTAAGGCACTGCCTCAGAACAGACTCTCTGACAATGAAGCACTCCCTCAGTGTTGACCCTGTACAATCCTCAGAACAGACTGATCCCCTTACAAAGAGGCACTGCCTCTGTACTGACCCGCTGACGACAAGGCCCTCCCTCAGTACCTACGTTCTGATAGTGCTGCAGTCCTCAGTATTGATCCTCTAAATTCTGATCCCATTACATTGAGGCACTGCCTTACGATCAACCCACTGACAGCATCGCATTCGGGAAATGAAGTGTAGACTGGCTGACCGCTTTGCAGAACAGCTCCAGACACTCTGACAAAGAGACACTGCCTCAGACCTGACAATCTGAAAACGCGGCCGTATTTCAGGGCTGACCCTCCAGTCGTGAGGTACTGCTTCAGAACTGACCCTCTGGTGGAGCTGAAGTACCTCAGCACTGACTCTTCAGTCCTGAGGCACACCCTTACTTCTGACAATGAGGCACTGCTTCAGAATTGACCCGCTTACAACTCCTTCAGTACTGACCCTCTGATATTGAGGCCCTCCATCAGAACTGATTTTCTCTCAATGGGTGACCCCTTCAAGACTGACTATCGAGAAATAACATGATAGCCCTGCAGAGGGAGTCATTGTCAAGCAAGCACTCCCTCAGTACTTGGCCTCTGACAGTTCTTCAATACCTCAGTACAGACACTCTGACAATGATGTACTCCCTTAGTAGTGACACTCTGACTGCAATACCTTACTACTGATCTTCTAATCATGTCATCCTCCCTCAATTCTAAATCCATTACAGGGAGGCACTGCCTCAGAACTGACCCACTGACAATAAGGCAGTCCGTCAACTGATCCTCTGACAGTGCTGCACTACCTCAGTACTGACTCTGTGTTGTGAGGCCCTTCCTTAATTCTGACGCACTTAAGATGAGGCACTACCTCAGTATTGACCTCTGACAAAGTGGCACTGCCTCACAATTGAACTAATGACAATTGGGCACTCCTTCAGTGCGGACCGTCTGATAGAGGTTTGATATTAAGAGAGTACTGCACTGCGAACAGGACAATATTAAAGAGATGCCGCATTCTCGATGTCCAATGTTCAGGGAGTGCTGTACTGTTGGTGAGTCAGTATTCAGAGAGTGCCACACTGCTTGTGGTCCGATAATAAGGGAGTACTGCACTGGCAGAGAGTTCGCACCGAGGGAATGCTGCACTCTCAAATGGTCAATATTAAAAGAGTACTTCACCCTCAGAGGTTTGATATTAGGGGAGTGCTGCACTGTGAGCAGGCAAATATTAAAAGAATACTACACGATCAGAGGGTCCATATTAAGGGAGTGCTCCACTATCGAAGGTCAATATTAAGGAAGTGGTGCTCTCTCGGAGGGCAACTATTAATGGAGTACTGCAACTTCAGCGAGTGAGTGCTCTGGCACAGCAGCACAGCAAAGGGTCAGTAATGATAGAATGCTCCATTTTCAGAGGCTTAGCACTGAGGGAGTGCTTAATCAGAGAAGTTAGTACTGAGGGAGTGCTGCATTGTCAGAGTATCAACACTGAGGTAGTACCACAATATCGGAGGGTCAATATGAAGCATATGCTACACTGTCAGAGGCTCAATGATGACAGAATGCTGCGCTGTCAAGAAGGTCAGTCGTGAGGGAAAGCTGCATTGTCAGAGCGTCTTCACTGAGGGAGTGCCGCTCTGTTGAAAGGCCAATATTAAGGGAATGCTGCACTGTCAGAGGGTCAGCGTTAAGGGAGTGGCAAACTAACAAAGAAGCACTGCCAGAGAGCTGATCCTCTGACTAT
>NW_025967032.1:25163-25938 GCF_021869965.1 Rhincodon typus | reverse complement strand
TCTCTCTCTCTCTCTCTCTCTCTCTCTCCCCTTGTCTCTCCCTGTGTCTCTCCCTGTCTCTCTCATGCGCACTGCCTGTTTCTCCCTGGTGCTCCTTGTCCATCTCTCACACTGTCCCCCTCCCACAGTCTCTCTCTCTCGCACTATCTCTGTCTTTCCGCCACACTCTCTCTCTCTCTCTCTCTCTCTTTCTATCTCGTTCTCGCACCCTTCCGCTCTCGCACACTCTGTCTCCCTCCCCGCCTCCCTCCCCGCCTCCCTCCCCGTCTCCCCCTCTAACTCTTCCCCGCAGGCGAAGTGAGACCAGGAGGGGTCGCTGGGACGTGGTGAGAGAGAGGGAGAGAGGGAGTGAGTGAGGGGGAGAGAGAGGGAGAGGGTGTGGAGGGATGAGAAAGGCGGAGGTGTGCGTGACGGGTTTGTTGGCCCTTTCGAAGGGTCCCCTTTGGCTCGGAAGTAGCTGCTGGAGGGTTCCTCGTCTCCGTCCGTACGGAGCGCCCGCGCCTCCGGCGCTATTCGACTGCAGGGGGCGGCGCCGGCCCCTCCGGCCCGCTCTAAGGCTCCAGCTCCCGGGACAGTTGGCTCAGCAGCATCTGGCTTTCGATGACCTTCGGCTGCCTCAGGTAGGTACTCAGCTCCCGCTGCCTCTTCACAGCCGGTGATGGGTCTGACGGCGCTAGGGATACAGGCACAGGAAGATCCCAAGGTGAACCAGACCGGACGTGGCAGTCCCTCTACCCCCTCCCTATCTCCGTCACCCCCTCCTCCATCCCCCTCC
>NW_025967032.1:23662-24663 GCF_021869965.1 Rhincodon typus | reverse complement strand
CCCCCTCCCTATCCCCGTCACCTCCCCCAGCCCCCTCCACCCCCTCCCTATCTCCATCACCTCCTCCTCCATCCCCCTACACTCCCTCCCTATCTCCGTCACCCCCTCCTCCAGCCCCCTGGCCCCGTGAAGTGGGTGAGAGTGTGAGAGAGTGTGTGCGGGTCGTGGATCGAGTGAGGGGAGGCCGGGACTCACCGCCAGGCACCAGTGTACACCGAGGTGGACCGGCACGAGGACGATGTCCATCGCAAACACGTCCACCTTCTTGGTCCAGCGCCTCACAGCCTGGTAGCCGTCGGTTCTGAGCTTGGGGAAGAAGAAGGTGTTGAAGGCGTGGACAGTGGGTAGGCTCTCCCTCGCACTGCGGCTCACCAGCAGGTTCATGTAGAAATTAATCACCTGGAGGAGAGAAAGAGAGAGAGAGAGAGAAAGAGCGAGAGGGAGAGAGAGAGAGGGACAGCGACAGAGAAAAACAGACAGATAGAGAGAGAGAAAGAGCGAGATAGAGACAGAGAGAGAGACAGAGAGAGAGACAGAGAAAGAGAGAGACAGAGAGATACAGAGATAGAGAGAGAAAAACAGACAGAGAGAGAAAAACAGACAGAGAGAGAGTGATAGAGAGATAGAAACAGAGACAGAAAAACAGAGGGAAAGACAGAAACAGAGACAGAAAGAGAGTGAGAGAGAAAGCGAGTGAGAAAGAGCGAGAGAGAGAGACAGAGAGAGAGAAACAGAGAGAGAAGGAGAGAGAGAGAAAGAGCAGAGAGACAGGGAGGGAGGGAGAGTGGGAGGGAGGGAGAGTGGGAGTGAGGGTGAGGGAGAGGCGGACGGAGGGGGAAAAGAGAGAGGGACATTGAGAAGCAGCATGAGGGGGAACACCACCGCCCCCCCCCAACTCGCCTGGACGGGGTGCGACTCCGACAACACTCGAGGAGCACGACACCGTCTGGGGACAGAGCGGCCCCTCACCCCCTCCCCGTTCGATCGTCACCATCTCCCCC
>NW_025967032.1:22789-23162 GCF_021869965.1 Rhincodon typus | reverse complement strand
GCTGCGGGAGGGCGAGGGAGCGGGGCGCTGCGGGAGGGCGAGGGAGCGGGGGGCTGCGGGAGGGCGAGGGAGCGGGGCGCAGGCGGAGGGTGAGGGAGGGGGCGCTGGTGGAGGGTGAGGGTGAGGGAGGGGGCGCTGGCGGAGGGTGAGGGCCGAGGGAAGGGTGGTATTGAGGGGAGGGTTACACTCACTGACCCTCGATGTTACAGAAGGAGGAGAAGGCCATGTTGACCAAGCTGCAGCGAGCTCGGGCTCATTCCATTGGAAACCTGGGATCACCCTGGGGTCCGGAGAGACACTTCCACATGCCCCACCACATCTCCAAGGACATGAGGATCCGGGTAGGTACCCCTCGCCTCAGAGTGTCCCTCAC
>NW_025967032.1:21864-22689 GCF_021869965.1 Rhincodon typus | reverse complement strand
CCCTCACTACCCCTCGGCAACCCTCACAGTCCCTCACTACCCCTCAGCAACCCTCACTACCCCTCGGTAACCCTCACTACCCCTCGGCAAACCTCACACTCCCTCACTACCCCTCGGAAACCCTCACACTCCCTCACTACCCCCCGTCAACCCTCACAGCCCCTCGGCAACCCTCACTACCCCTCAGTAACCCTCACAGCCCCTCACTACCCCTCGGCAATCCTCACACTCCCTCACTACCCCTTGGCAGCCCTCACACTCCCTCACTACCCCTCGACAACCCTCACACTCCCTCACTACCCCTCATCAACACTCACAGTCCCTCACTACCCCTCATCAACACTCACAGTCCCTCACTGTCCCTCCACACTCCCTCAATTTCCCTCACTGTCCCTTCACACTCCCTCCACTCTCCCTCACTGTCCCTCCACTCTCCCTCACTGTCCCTCCACACTCCCTCAATCTCCCTCAGTGTCCCTCCACTCTCCCTCACTGTCCCTCCACACTCCCTCAATCTCCCTCACTGTCCCTCCACTCTCCCTCAATCTCCCTCACTGTCCCTCCACTCTCCCTCACTGTCCCTCCACTCTCCCTCACTGTCCCTCCACTCTCCCTCACTGTCCCTCCACACTCCCTCAATCTCCCTCAGTGTCCCTCCACTCTCCCTCACTGTCCCTCCACACTCCCTCAATCTCCCTCACTGTCCCTCCACTCTCCCTCAGTGTCCCTCCACTCTCCCTCACTGTCCCTCCACACTCCCTCAATCTCCCTCACTGTCCCTCCACTCTCCCTCAATCTCCCTCACTGTCCCTCCACTCTCCCTCA
>NW_025967032.1:21054-21764 GCF_021869965.1 Rhincodon typus | reverse complement strand
TCTCCCTCACTGTCCCTCCACTCTCCCTCACTGTCCCTCCACTCTCCCTCACTGTCCCTCCACTCTCCCTGACTGTCCCTCCACTCTCCCTCACTGTCCCTCCACACTCCCTCACTGTCCCTCCACACTCCCTCACTGTCCCTCTGTCTGTCTCTCTATTGCTCCCTCCGTCTCTCTTCCTCTGTTTGTGTCTCTCACCCTCTTTCTGTTGCTCTGTCTGTCTGTCTGTCCCTCGGGTGGTGCTGGAGGTCGGGGAGGGGAGAGGGATTGCGTGGGGAGGGGTGTACTCTGATCTGACAGCCCCACATTCACCCTGCACCGCCCGCCTCGGCCAGGAGCACTGTGGGGAGAATAGACTGTCGATGCCTCATGTGGTTGAATATCCGGCGGCCTGGGTTGGGGAGAAATTTCTGCAGATTGAGAGGGTCTTGCGTTGGCCTGTACCCCCGGGATATTGGATCAGGAAGGATATGTTGGTGATGTTTAGTTGATAATTCCCTCTCTCTCTCTGACAGGGTATTTGTGATTACATGGGCAAGGACAAGTAAGTAATTCATTCCTCACTCACTCCCCTCCTCCCCCGTGACCTGTACATTGCTTCACCTTTCACACGCGTGTGCGTGTGTCTCTAGTCTCGTCCCATATCCCCCTCGGTCAGACCCACACTCGGAGCACCGTGCACAGTTCCCCGGTCTCCGTATCCCCCCCCC
>NW_025967032.1:20545-20954 GCF_021869965.1 Rhincodon typus | reverse complement strand
GGAGCACCGTGCACAGTTCCCCGGTCTCCGTATCCACCTCCCTCGGTAAGACACACACTTGGTTGAGGTTGGTCGGGGGGTGGGGAATGGGGGAGTTGTCTGTATATTACGGTGTACCCCCCCCATATCAGGAGTGCCCAGGAGCTGCTGAATCCCGAGGATGAAGTGGACGAGTTCCTTGGGAGAGCCATCGATGCCCGGAGTATTGATCGCCTCCGATCGGAACATGTGAAGAAATTCCTGCTCACCTTCCGCAAACACGAGTTGGAGAAAAAGGTGAGCTTGGGGGGGTGGCTGGAGATTCCCTTTATGGGTGGGGGAGGGGGGGGGATGTGGGAGGGTCTTGGAGGGGACCTTTACAAATACCGCTCCCCCGCCCCCTTCCCCTCTCTCCCCCTGGGGGTCCCAC
>NW_025967032.1:19470-20045 GCF_021869965.1 Rhincodon typus | reverse complement strand
ATCTAACCCCCTGTCCCTGGGAGTGTTTGATGGGGGGGACAGTGTAGAGGGAGCTTTACTCTGTCTCTAACCCCGTGCTGTCCCTGCCCTGAGAATGCCCGAGGCTCTGCACGAGTTTGAGCGATGCTCCCTGTTTTACAGTTCCATCCGATGACAGGTCCGAAGGAAGGAGGGACTAAGGTTACTATCCACGGGGATAACCTGGGGCTCCGCTTCCAGGAGATTGCGTACGGAGTAAGGATCGCGGGTGTGAAGTGCAGCCCAATTTCAAGCGAGTATGTCAGTGCTGAACGGTGAGTCCACTGCGGGAGGCGTGCTATTTAACACGGTCAGCTGTGATTCTCTCTCAGAGGGATTAAACTCAGCAGGGGACAGATCTCTGTGCACAATCTCTCTGAATTCAGCAGGGTACAGTGTCTGTGCACAGTCCCTCTGAATTCAGTAGGGTACAGATCCCTGGGCACAGTCTCTCTGAATTCAGCAGGGTACAGATCTCTGTGCACAGTCTCTCTGAATTCAGCAGGGAATAGATCTGAATGCACAGTCCCTCTGAATTCAGCAGGGTACAGTGTTCT
>NW_025967032.1:17940-18970 GCF_021869965.1 Rhincodon typus | reverse complement strand
CCCTCTCCCTCTCCCTCTCCCTCTCCCTCTCCCTCCCTCTCCCTCTCCCTCTCCCTCTCCCTCACTCTCTCTCTCCGAGGGACATAAACAGTGAGGGGGGAGAGAGGGAGCAGGATATTGGCAACTCTCCAGTTCCCTTTTCCAGTGGAACGTGGCGCTATCCGAGTTCTCTCCTGGGGATCATGGAACAACAGCTGGAAATCATCACAGCAGGAGGATCCCAGTCCTGTTCCCATTCCCCTCTCCCCATCAACCACTCACTCCACATGCCTGCAGATTTACTGCTGCAATCGCACAGGGAACAGCAGGAGGCCATTCAGCCCCCTCCCCTCCTCGAGCCTGTCCCACAGGAACAGCAGGAGGCCATTCAGCCCCCGCTCCTCAAGCCTGTCACACAGGGAACAGGAGGGGGCCCTTCAGCCCCCCCTCCTCGAGCCTGTCCCACAGGAGCAGCAGGAGGCGGTGCCGCCCCCTCCCCTCGAGCCTGTCCCAGAGGAACAGGAGGAGGCCATTCAGTAAGAGGACAGGCGCTGCCCCCCCCCCCCCACCCCACCCCTCTCTCTGCCTACCAGTTAGCATGCCCGCTCCTTACCCGTTTCTGGCTGCAACCCACAATAAGGTAGGTCTCGATGCAGTTCTCCTTCAAATAGGAGTTCCTCTCCCCTCCATAACCTGGCTCCACCTCGTAGTCTTCATTCAGGAACTGCAGGGTCGCCTTGGTGATGTGGATCCGGCTGTGGGAGGGGGAACAGGCCGAGACACTCACTCACTTTCTGTCCCTCGGTCCGGCTCCCACTGCCTCCTCGCAACCCCCTCCCACACCGCCCACTCCCTCCGCACTGCAATGACCCTCCCACAGCGTCCCCCTCCCTCACCCTCCGACAGCGCCCGCTCCCTCAGCGCCCACTCCCTCCACAATGACCCTCCCACAGCGTCCCTCAGCCTCAGCGCTGACCCTCCGATAGTGCCTGCTCCCTCAGCACTGACCCTCCGACAGCGTCAGCTCCCTCACCCTCCAACAGCACCCGCT
>NW_025967032.1:16713-17586 GCF_021869965.1 Rhincodon typus | reverse complement strand
GAGGGGGGGGGATACGGAGACCGGGGAACTGTGCACGGTGCTCCGAGTGTGGGTCTGACCGAGGGAGGGGGATACGGAGACCGGGGAACTGTGCACGGTGCTCCGAATGTGGGTCTGACCGAGGGGGGGATACGGAGACCGGGGGAAGCTGCGCACGGCCCCCTGACAATGGGGTGGGAGCGCTCTGATAGAGAGACCTCGCGTCCCTCACAGTCTGTTGCCTGGAACTCACCCAGCCTTGCCTCCAGCCTCCATTTGATTGGCCAGGGTCACATCGTTTGACCAGACATCAAACTGCCACTTCCTTAGGCCCAGCACTCCACAGTGGACCCTCCCGCTGTGTATTCCTACCCTCATGTTCACATTCACCCCTGTCACCTCTCGCACCAACCTGGATGGGAGAGAGGGACACGGGGCCGTTAAACCGAGGGCAAAACACGTCAGACCGCGCTGCCCCCTTCCCACCCCTCCTGCCAATAGCATTGTCAGGGCGGGGAGCACTCCCTCCACATTCTGGGCTCACTCGGAGCGTAACTGCATTATTTTGGCGCCTGAACAACGGTCACTAAATGATGAGAACCCGCAAAGAAATGGCAGCCCCTTCTGTCTCTCTCTCTCTCCATTTCCACGAGTTGGTAGGAACAAAGTCTCTTACTGCGCTCAACCACCGCATATTCCTGCCGTGACTGATATTAAACTCACTGTCAGAGACATACACCCACAAGTATCAGACATAACCAAAAAAAAACCCTCCCACCCTCTTCCGTCAGGCAGAAGATGCAAACATGTTCCATCAGATTCACGAACAGCTTCTTCCCCGCTCGATCAGATTCACAAACAGGTTCTTCCCCGCTCGATCAGATTCACAAACAG
>NW_025967032.1:15324-16213 GCF_021869965.1 Rhincodon typus | reverse complement strand
CGAGCCTGTTGAAATCTCTGGGTAATGAACATGGGCTGGTTTGGCGGGTGCAGGGTCCCACTTTGGCGTTGTGTCTGCTATTCGCGGTGTCAGTGGGGGGTGGGGGACGCACGGTGTTGGAAGCTGTTTGATGGTGGTCTCTGACGATGGGACTGATTTTCTGTTCTCAGCCTACCCTACCTGCTTCCCCCTGACGCAGTTTACCTGCAACAATGGCCGATGCATCAACATGAATTGGCGCTGTGATGCCGGTGAGTATCTCTTTCCTTCACTGCACGGGATGGGGTGGGGCTCAGCGGTTAGCGCCGCTGCCTCATGGCGCCAGGGGCCCGGGTTCGATCCCACCCTCGAGCGACTGTCTGCTCGTGTGGAGTTTGCACATTCTCCCTCCGTGTCTGTGTGGGTTTCCTCCGGGTGCTCCGGTTTCCTCCCACTGTCCAAAGGTGTGCAGGTTAGGGTGGATTGGCCGTGGGAAATTGTCCCGTAGTGCCCAGGGATGTGCAGGTTAGGGTGGGATTGGCCGTGGGAAATTGTCCCGTAGTGCCCAGGGATGTGCAGGTTAGGGTGGGATTGGCCGTGGGAAATTGTCCCGTCGTGCCCAGGGATGAGCAGATTAGGGCAGATTGGTCACAGGGCTTCATACCTCTGTCCCTCATATGTGTGTCTGTCCTTTTGCCTCCTCCCCCACTCCACTCTTCAGTTCCTCAAGGCTGTTCACATCGATCAGTGCCTCAGAGTGTGGGTCTAACCGTGGTGGGCGGATACGGAGACCGGGGAACTGTGCGCGGTGCTCCGAGTGTGGGTCTAACGGAGGAGGGGGGGATACAGAGACCAGGGAACTGTGCGCGGTGCTCCGAGTGTGGGTCTAACTGAGGAGGGGGGGATACAG
>NW_025967032.1:14713-14824 GCF_021869965.1 Rhincodon typus | reverse complement strand
TCGGTTAGACCCACACTCGGAGCACCGTGCACAGTTCCCCGGTCTCCGTATCCCCCCCTCGGTTAGACCCACACTCGGAGCACCGTGCACAGTTCCCCGGTCTCCGTATCC
>NW_025967032.1:13463-13838 GCF_021869965.1 Rhincodon typus | reverse complement strand
AGACCCACACTCGGAGCACCGTGCACAGTTCCCCGGTCTCCGTATCCCGACGGTCACACTGTGTGATCTGGTCATTATCACCATATTCACATCCTGCAGCAGACATCTCTCTCCAGCCGCTCTCCCTGCTCACACCGAGTCCAGACCATTGCCACACAACTGGGGCAGAAACCGACGGCCTCTATCATCGCCACAACTCAGTTCATCCTGACAGAGAACAAGAAAATACCATCAATTCACTCCCTCAGCGCTGACCCTCCGACAGCGCCTGCTCTCTCAGCACCGACCCTCTGACAGTACCCACTCCCTCGGCACTGACCCTCTGACAGTACCCACTCCTTCGGCACTGACCCTCCGACAGCGCCCTCTCCCATG
>NW_025967032.1:12333-13116 GCF_021869965.1 Rhincodon typus | reverse complement strand
CCCTCAGCACTGACCCTCCGACAGTGCCCGCTCCCTCAGCGCTGACCATCCGACAGTGCCCGCTCCCTCAGCGCTGACCCTCCGACAGTGCCCGCTCCCTCAGCGCTGACCCTCCGACAGCACCCACTCCCTCAGCGCTGACCCTCCGACAGCGCCCGCTCCCTTGGCCCTGACCCGCCGACAGCGCCCGCTCCCTCGGCCCTGACCCTCCGACAGCGCCCGCTCCCTCAGCACTGACCCTCCAACAGCACCCGCTCCCTCAGCACTGACCCTCCGACAGCGCCTGCTTCCCTCGGCACTGACCCTCTGACAGTGGGGAGATCCCATTGTACAGTTACCTGATGTAGTGCCCTGTTGAGATGCCCTGTGTAATAACTGTGGGGTGGTCAGTGTTGTGGGTGTGTCCTCATGGCTCAGACAGTGAACACCCTCGAAATCCCTCTCTAAACTCCTCACTTTGTGAGCGGCTGATACAGCTCCTCTGTTCTTGCCGCATGCTGGTATCTGTGATTCCAGTCGGCTCTTCCTCATCCAGGGGAGCGATTTTCCCGGCATAATTCCCAGACTGTCTGGTGGAGGGATTGTTCCAATCCCACTGTCTAATGTCCGGGTCTGAAAACTGGAACCTGGAGTCAAAAGCGGGAAAACAGACTGAAACCGCAGAAAAAGATTTTGCAAATTGGCTAAACCCACACTCGGAGCACCGTGCACAGTTCCCCAGTCTCTGTATCCCCTACCTCGGTCAGACCCACACTCGGAGCACCGTGCACAGTTTCCCGGTCT
>NW_025967032.1:11297-11833 GCF_021869965.1 Rhincodon typus | reverse complement strand
GGAGGGTCAGGGCCGAGGGAGCGGGCACTGTCGGAGGGTCAGGGCCGGGGCAGCGGGCGCTGTCGGAGGGTGAGTGTAGAGTGACGGTGAGGGGTAGAGGGAGGGTCGGGGCCGAGGGAGCGGGCACTGTCGGAGGGTCAGGGCCAAGGGAGCGGGCGCTGTCAGAGGGTCAGGGCCGGGGGAGCGGGCGCTGTCGGAGGGTGAGTGTAGAGTGAGGGTGAGTGGTAGAGGGAGGGTCGGGGCCGAGGGAAGGTGAGTGTAGAGTGAGGGTGAGTGTAGAGTGAGGGTGAGTGAAGAGTGAGGGTGAGTGAAGAGTGAGGGTGAGTCGGGGCTGAGGGAGGGTGAGTGGTATGGATATGGATATGGATATGGATATGGATATGGATATGGATATGGATATGGTTATGGATATGGATATGGAGTATGGAGTATGGATATGGATATGGATATGGATATGGAGTATGGAGTATGGATATGGAGTATGGATATGGATATGGAGTATGGATATGGAGTATGGAGTATGGATATGGATATGG
>NW_025967032.1:10240-10797 GCF_021869965.1 Rhincodon typus | reverse complement strand
GGGGGATACGGAGACCGGGGAACTGTGCACGGTGCTCCGAGTGCGGAGTTTGGGAAGTTGCAAGTGTTTGGGAGGAGGTGGTGACAGGGTTGGGATGTTGGAATCTGAAATTGGTAATGAAGTCCCTCTTTTCTCTTGCTCTGCTCACACCTCCCCCCACTCCTCCCCGGCGTACCCCCACCCCTCCCCGGCATCCCCCGTCCATTCAGACATGAATGAACACAGCTCTCGCAGTCACAGCATCTTCCTGATCAACATTAAGCAGGAGAATGTGGAGACCGAGCAGAAACTCAGCGGGAAGCTGTACCTCGTTGACCTGGCGGGGAGTGAGAAGGTGCGGTGGGGAACTCGGGCAGGGGGGGTGGGCACGAGGGTCTCTGTGTCGGGGGGGTGGGGTCGGGGGAGGTGGGGGTGAACCCACTTGGCTTCCCTGTCAGTGTAAATACCCCCACAGCGCATCTCCAAACTGTCGGAGATAACAAGGTGTAGAGCTGGATGAACACAGCAGGCCAAGCAGCATCATAGGAGCAGAAAGGCTGACGTTTTGGGCCTAGACC
>NW_025967032.1:9157-9740 GCF_021869965.1 Rhincodon typus | reverse complement strand
CACCCCCTCCCTATCTCTGCCACCTCCTCCATCCCCCTACACCCCCTTCCTATCTCTGTCACCTCCTTCATCCCCCTACAACCCCTCCCTATCTCTGTCACTCCTCCAGCCCCCTACACCCCGCTCCCTATCCCCGTCACCTCCTCCAGCCCCCTACACCGCTCCCTGTTTCTGTCACCTCCTCCATCCCCCCACACACACCCTCCCTATCTCTGTCACCTCCTCCAGCCCCCTACACCGCTCCCTGTTTCTGTCACCTCCTACGAGCCTCCGAGATCTCTGCTGTCCTCCGAATCCGGCCTCTCCCTCGTCCCAATTAATTTCACTTCGCTCTGCCATTAGGGGATGTGCATCCCATCTCTCTCTGTCTCTGTCTCTCTCTCTCTCTTCCCCCTCCCTCTTTCTCTCTGTCTCTCTCTTTCTCTCTCTTCCCCTCCCTCTCTCTCTGTCTGTGTGTGTGTCTCTCTCTCTCCCCCTCCCTCTCTTTCTGTCTGTGTGTGTCTCTCTCTCTCTCCCCCTCCCTCTTTCACTCTGTCTCTCTCTCTTCCCCTCCCTCTCTCTCTGTCTGTGTGTGTGTCTCTCT
>NW_025967032.1:3472-8657 GCF_021869965.1 Rhincodon typus | reverse complement strand
TCTCTCTCTTCCCCTCCCTCTCTCTCTGTCTGTGTGTGTGTCTCTCTCTCTTTCCCCATCCCTCTTTCTCTCTTCTCTCTCTCTCTTTCTCTCTTCCCCTCCCTCTCTTTCTGTCTGTGTGTGTGTGTCTCTCTCTCTTTCCCCCTCCCTCTTTCTCTCTGTCTCTCTCTCTTCCCCTCCCGCTTTGTGTGTGTGTGTCTCTGTCTCTCTCTCTTTCTCCCACTTTGAGAAACCTCTGAAAATTTTCTTCGACCCCCGTGAAGGGTCACACGCCTCCAAAACCTGGGTCACCTTCGGCCTGATTGACGTTTGCTGTTTGCGACTGTCTGGGGATTTTGCTAATTGCAATAATGGAATCGGATGAAAGTTATGGATTTTGAGCCTAATTCTGAGAAGGAATGATAGAAGCTCTCTGCACTGGTCGCGGTTGGGGGGTGTGGGGGGTTGCTGGTTAGGGTGGCTGTTAAGTGCTCCCTCTTGAAACCTCTAATTGAGTTCTGACACTCTGTGACCTTCATGATTAGGTTAGGAATGCATCAACTTTATCCAGTTAACCTTATCCTTGCTGATGGGTCTATTGGGGAAAGTTAAATCTGAGCTGAAGTGTAACGCACGGGGACTTATTTGATGGGGATTGGGGTGGGGTCTTGGGGAATGTGTGGCTGTCTGGGTCCAGGGCTCGTCGTTCAAAGTGGGACTGTTGCAAACAATGACCAGGGACCTGCAAACCCTCCCATTGAACCCAATAGAGGACTTGCACCGCCCCTGTGCATTCTGGGATAGCTGGATAGCCATGTCTGCCCATTGCTGCCTCTTGCTTCCCAGGCAGAAAACCCCAGCTTTCTCCTTCGGGATTTCCAGCAACTGCTGTTCTCAGTTTCTCCATCAGTGTTAGTAAGTGTTTCATTTGCCCAGAGGCCGATGTGATGGGCTACTAATGATCAGCTACCCCGGGGAACACCCCAGATGAACAGTGTTGACGCTTTACAGTGGGCGATGCCGGATAAACGTACAAGGGGCAGAGTAATAGAAGGAGACAGTGTTGGGGATTGGAGGGGGTTGGGGGTGTGAGGATTATGTGCTAAATTCCCCAGTTGGATTTATTTGCGACTTGTTTCATATCACAGCTGACCCACACAGCTCCGAGAGCAGGTCTAACCAAGGGGGATACGGAGACCAGGGAACTGTGCATGATGCTCCGAGTGCGAGTCTAACCGAGGTGGGGATATGGAGACCGGGGAACTGTGCACGGTGCTCCGAGTGCAGGTCTAACCGAGGTGGGGATATGGAGACCGGGGAACTGTGCACGGTGCTCCGAGTGCGGGTCTAACCGAGGAGGGGATACAGAGACCGGGGAGCTGTGCACGGTGCTCTGAGTGTGGGTCTAACTGAGGCAGGGGTGATACGGAGAGCGGGGAACTGGGAAAGGTGCTCTGAGTGTGGGTCTGACCAAGGGGGCTATGGAAACTGGAGAACTGTGCACGGTGCTCCGAGTGCGGGTCTAACTGAGGTGGGGATACAGAGACCGGAGAACTGTGCACGGTGCTCCGAGTGCGGGTAAGGGGGATACGGAGACCGGGGAACTGTGTTAGGTTAAATAAAGTCAAAATAAGCTGCGGATGTTGGAAATCGGAAACAAAAACAGAAAATGCTGGAGAATCAGAGCAGGTCTGGCAGCATCTGCTGAGAGAGAATCTGTGCAGTTGTGTTGCTGTTCTGAAGAGCTGTCAATCCCGTAACATCTCCACAGGTGCTGGCAGACTTGTCACAGGGAATTCTTTATAGCCCAGTTATCAATGTTGCTGCTTTAGCGGTCTACCTACCTCAATACAACCAGGCCTGAGCTCCTCCCTGATTGGGACCCAGATGCGTAGAGAGAGAGAGAGATACTCCCTCTTTAACAGGAACCCCTGAAAGAGACAGAGAGAGAGATACAGAAAGAGACAGACAGAGATAGAGAGAGAGAGATACTCCCTCTTTAACAGGGATCCTGAAAGAAACAGAGAGAGAGAGACACACAGAAAGAGAAAGGGAGAGACTCCCTCTTTAACAGGTGTGCCTGGCAGAGAGAGAGAGAGACAGGGACAGAGAGAGAGAGAGAAAGAGACTCCCTGTTTAAAAGGGGTCCCTGATAGAGAGAGAGAGACACTCTTTGGAAATTAATCTGGAGGTGAATTCTGCCTCTGTTGAGTTATTCCTGACTCTGGGGTTGGAGGGAGGGGTGAGTTGGTGCGGTTTGTTGTTCCAGAACCTTGGCCTGTAAGTACCGTATTTGCAGAGGTTTGGCCCTTCTCTCACAGAGAGGGAAAATGTTCTGGGAAGGTTAGTTCCCAGAAAGAAGACAGAGATGTGTTCAATGCCTCTGTTCTGTGATCATCTGCTGCTATCTGGTGGCCAGACTGAGAGATTGCAGGCTCCTCGTTCAGAGCGACACTGGATTTCTCTCTCTTTCTCTCTCACTGTCTCTCTATCCATCACTCTCTCCCTCCTTTGTCTCCCTATCTATCCATCCCTCACACCCTCTCTCCTTCTTTCTTTATGTCTCCCCATCACTATCTTCGCTACCCTTTCAGTCCCTCTTTCCCTCCCTCTCTGTCTGTCTTTCATTCTGTCTCTCTCTGTCCCTCTTTCTTTCTCTCGCTGTGTCTTTTCCCTCTCTCTCTCTCATTCAGTCTCTCTCTCTCTTTCTCTCTCTCTCTCTGGTCCCCTCTCAGTATGTCTTTCCATCTTCTCTGTGTTGCGTTCGCACTCTCCCTCGTTCTCTCTGTCACTCTCTCCCTGTCTGTCTCTCTCTCTCTGTCCCTCTGACATTCATTCCCACTTTTTCTCTCTCTCATGTTCCCAGTCTCTCTCTCGCCATTTCTCATTCCCTCTCTCTCTCCTTTCGTTCTTCGTCTCGGTAAACTCCTGATCACCCTTTCCCTGTCTCTCATATTCTCTCTCTCTCTCTCTGTCTATCCTCCCCACTCACATTAGAACATATGACAGTACAGCACAGGAACGGGCCCATAAGCCCACAATGTTGCGCCGAACATGACACCAAATGAAACTAATCCCTTCTGCCTGCCCTTGGTCCCTATCCCTCCATTCCTCGCTTATCCATGTGCGTACCTAAAAGCCCCTTAAACACCTCTATTGTATCTGCCTCCAACCCCCACCCCTGGCAGCGCGTTCCACCCTCCTACCACTCTTTGTGTAAAAAAAAACTTGCTTCTCACATCTCCTTTAAACTTTCCTCCTCACACCTTAGATGAATGCCCCCTAGTCTTAGACATTTCAACTCTGGGGAAAAAAGATTCTGATCACCAACCCTATCTACGCATCTCATAATTTTACAGACTTCTATCAAGTCTTCCCTCAGTCTCCAGAGAAAACACCCTGAGTTTTTCTAGCCTCTTCTTATGGCTTGTACCCTCTAATCCAGGCAGCATCCTAGTAAACTTCTCCCGCACCCTCTCCAAAGCCTCCACATCCTTCCTGTAATGTGGTGACCAGAACTGAACACAATACTCTAAGTGTGGCCTAACCAAAGTCTTACAAAGCTGCAACATGACATCCTGAATCTTGTACTCAGTTCCCCCACCAATAAAGGCTTGTGCTGAGAGAGAGAGGGGTGGGGGGCAGAGAGAGAGATAGAAAGAGAGAGGCAGACAGAGAAGGAGGCAGACCGGCAGAGAGAGAGAGAGAGAGACAGTTGGAGAGTTGTTGACAGAGAGACAGATGAGAGAAAAGGAGAAATAGAGAGAAAGAGACAAACATAGAGACATAGAGGATAGGAGCAGGAGGAGGCCATTCAGCCCTTCGAGCCTGCTCAACCATTTATCATGATCATGGCTGATTGTCCAACTCAATAGCCTAATCCTGCTTTCTCCCCATAACCTTTGATCCCATTTGTCCCAAGTGCTATATCTAGTTGCCTCTTGAATACATTCAATGTTTCGGCATCAACTACTTCCTGCGGTAATGAATTCCACAGGCTCACCACTCTTTGGGCGAAGAAATGTCTCCTCATCTCCGTCCTAAATGGTCTACCCTGAATCCTCACACTGTGACCCCTGGTTCTGGACACAGCCACCATCGGGAACAACCTCCCTGCATCTACCCTGTCCAGTCCTGTTAGAATTTTATACGTCTCTATGAGATCCCACCCCCGACTCTTTCGTCTGAACTCCAGCGAAATCAATCCCAATCTAGTCAATCTCTCCTCATACGTCAGACCTGCCATCTCCGGAATCAGCCTGGTAAACTTTCGCTGCACTCCCTCGAGAGCAAGAGCATCCTTCCTCGGAAAAGGAGACCGAAACTACACACAGTATTCTAGTTGTGGCTTCACCAAGGCACTGTATAACTGCAAAAACACCTCCCTGCTCCTGTACTCGAAACCTATGGCAATGAAGGCCAACATACCATTCGTCTTCTTTACCACCTGCTGTACCTGCATGCTTACCAGTATGCAACTGGTGCACAAGGACACCCAGGTCCCACTGCACACACCCCTCGCCCAAAGTACAGCCATTCAGGTAGGAATCTGCCCTCCTGTTTTTGCTTCCAAAGCGAATAACCTCACATTTATCCAAGACAGACAGACAGACAGAGAGAAAGACAGACAAAGATACAAAAAAGGCAGAGGACAGACCGAGAGAGAGAGAGCGCGGCAGAGAGAGAATAAGAGATGGGAGCAGAGAGAGAAAGACAGCGAGGCAGAGAGAGATGGACTGACAGAGAAGGAGACACAGTGGGTGAGCGAATGAGAGAGATGGAGTGTGTTATGAACACCCTTGACCCCAGGCCAGAGATAATTTGACATTGGATATAATGTCGATGTTTTTCCTGTCAGTTCCTCAAACACTGATTACAGTTTGAATTTGTCCAAAAAATAAAGAGAACTGCGGATGCTATAAATCAGGAAAAAAAACAGAAGTTGGTGGAAAAGCCCAGCAGGTCTGGCAGCACCAGTGAAGAAAAAGTCAGAGTTAATGTTCCGGGTCTGGTGACCGTTCCTCAGGACAAAACGGCAAATGATAGAAAGTTTGAACCTCACTGTAACACACTGATGTATCCCACACCCCTCACTATAACACACCGACACACCCCACACCCCTCACTGTAACACACCGACACACCCCACACCCCTCACTGTAACACACCGACACACCCCACACCCCTCACTGTAACACACCGATAT
>NW_025967032.1:2403-2972 GCF_021869965.1 Rhincodon typus | reverse complement strand
ACAGTGAGGGGTGTGGGGTGTGTCGGTGTGTTACAGTGAGGGGTGTGGGGTGTATCGGTGTGTTACAGTGAGGGGTGTGGGGTATATCGTTGTGTTACAGCGAGGGGTGAGGCGTATATCGGTGTGTTACAGTGAGGGGTGTGGGGTGTGTCGTTGTGTTACAGTGAGGGGTGTGGGGTGTGTCGGTGTGTTACAGTGCGGGGTGTGGGGTATATCGCCTTGTTACAGTGAGGGATGTGGGCTATATGGGTGTGTTACAGAGAGGGGTGTGGGGTATATCGGTGTGTTACAGTGTTGGGTGTGGCGTATGTCGGTGTGGGGTGTATCGGTGTGTTACAGTGAGGGGTGTGGGGTATATGTGTGTGTTACAGTGAGGGGTGTGGAGTGTGTCGGTGTGTTACAGTGAGGGGCGTGGGGTATATCGGTGTGTTACAGTGAGGGATGTCGGGTGTGTCGGTGTGTTACAGTGAGGGGTGTGGGGTATAGGGTGTGTTACAGTGAGGGGTGTAGGGTATATGGGTGTGTTACAGTGAGGGTTGTGAGGTGTATCGGTGTGTTACAGTGAGGGG
>NW_025967032.1:1824-2393 GCF_021869965.1 Rhincodon typus | reverse complement strand
ACAGTGAGGGGTGTGGGGTGTGTCGGTGTGTTACAGTGAGGGGTGTGGGGTGTATCGGTGTGTTACAGTGAGGGGTGTGGGGTATATCGTTGTGTTACAGCGAGGGGTGAGGCGTATATCGGTGTGTTACAGTGAGGGGTGTGGGGTGTGTCGTTGTGTTACAGTGAGGGGTGTGGGGTGTGTCGGTGTGTTACAGTGCGGGGTGTGGGGTATATCGCCTTGTTACAGTGAGGGATGTGGGCTATATGGGTGTGTTACAGAGAGGGGTGTGGGGTATATCGGTGTGTTACAGTGTTGGGTGTGGCGTATGTCGGTGTGGGGTGTATCGGTGTGTTACAGTGAGGGGTGTGGGGTATATGTGTGTGTTACAGTGAGGGGTGTGGAGTGTGTCGGTGTGTTACAGTGAGGGGCGTGGGGTATATCGGTGTGTTACAGTGAGGGATGTCGGGTGTGTCGGTGTGTTACAGTGAGGGGTGTGGGGTATAGGGTGTGTTACAGTGAGGGGTGTAGGGTATATGGGTGTGTTACAGTGAGGGTTGTGAGGTGTATCGGTGTGTTACAGTGAGGGG
>NW_025967032.1:667-1324 GCF_021869965.1 Rhincodon typus | reverse complement strand
CGGGGAGTGCTGTCCCCTCTCTCCCCCTGAGCGAGGGGTCAGTGCCCACACGGAGAACTGTACAGAGGGAGAGTGTGTTAATAATGTCTCTCCCTCTCTCTCTCTGTGACAGTATGACAATGCTGTTCCTTGTGGTTCAGTCCAGGGGCTACACACACACCATTAACCAGTTAAAGAAGCAACTCCATCAGGTAGGATGGTGTGAGGGACACGGGGAGAGAGGGCGGGGGACCTGGGGGGGGGGGGGGGGGAGGGAGGGAGGGACATGGGGAAAGGGTGCGGGGGGAGGTGATCAGACTGACATTCTCACATTTGTTGCCACAGGAAGGACGTGACAAACAGTTTCTCATCAACAGAATTGCAGCAGTTTCTCAATTTGGGTACAATCCCCCACACCCCTCACTGTAACGCACCGATATACCCCACACCCCTCACTGTAACACACCGCTACACCCCACACCCCTCACTGTAACACACCGATATACCCCACACCCCTCACTGTAACACACCGATAAACCTCGCATCCCTCACCCCTCACTGTAACACACCGATATACCCCGCACCCTCACTGTCACACTCCGATATACCCCGCACCCCTCACTGTAACACACCAACACACCCCGCACCCCTCACTGTAACACATCGACACACCCCACA
>NW_025967032.1:0-657 GCF_021869965.1 Rhincodon typus | reverse complement strand
CGGGGAGTGCTGTCCCCTCTCTCCCCCTGAGCGAGGGGTCAGTGCCCACACGGAGAACTGTACAGAGGGAGAGTGTGTTAATAATGTCTCTCCCTCTCTCTCTCTGTGACAGTATGACAATGCTGTTCCTTGTGGTTCAGTCCAGGGGCTACACACACACCATTAACCAGTTAAAGAAGCAACTCCATCAGGTAGGATGGTGTGAGGGACACGGGGAGAGAGGGCGGGGGACCTGGGGGGGGGGGGGGGGGAGGGAGGGAGGGACATGGGGAAAGGGTGCGGGGGGAGGTGATCAGACTGACATTCTCACATTTGTTGCCACAGGAAGGACGTGACAAACAGTTTCTCATCAACAGAATTGCAGCAGTTTCTCAATTTGGGTACAATCCCCCACACCCCTCACTGTAACGCACCGATATACCCCACACCCCTCACTGTAACACACCGCTACACCCCACACCCCTCACTGTAACACACCGATATACCCCACACCCCTCACTGTAACACACCGATAAACCTCGCATCCCTCACCCCTCACTGTAACACACCGATATACCCCGCACCCTCACTGTCACACTCCGATATACCCCGCACCCCTCACTGTAACACACCAACACACCCCGCACCCCTCACTGTAACACATCGACACACCCCACA
>NW_025967031.1:20836-26000 GCF_021869965.1 Rhincodon typus | reverse complement strand
ATATTGTGGGTGTCTACACAAATGTTAACACAGATGATGCTTGCTCTGTAGCTCTAATAAAGCTTGACAATTCCCTCATACTTTACAAAATACTTTTTAATGTGTACAGTGTAAGTTATCAAATATGGCTCCTTAATAGTCATTTGGCAGTGCAGAACTTGATTTTATTGAAAAAAAGACATATTCCATCCTGTTATCATCAGGACAAATGCCGAGAAAAACCAAAGTAAAAAAAAATTATACACAATGAAAAGATAGTACTAATTGTTTGGCATTGCCATGGAGAATGTATCAGTATAATTGACCAACAGTTAACCACCAAGCTTTGTTTAAATTTTGAACCAGGCATATTTGCTTTAATTGGCCAAGACATTGGCCTGAGACATGAACCAGAGAATGACTGACGACTCTTTTGTTGAGTTGAAACAAGTACAGTATTTGTACCTGTTCTTTCTGTCTACGAAGAACACAGCTTTTTAATTCTTTGCACATACTTATCTATGACTAGTTTTGTTTAAAATTTAAACAAGACCTGGCAGTTAACTGTCAGTCAACAATAACTGATGCATTTTCCATGGCAAAACTGTTACTAATCAGAGTCCACTTGTGAACCAATCAGTACTGTCCTCTCATACAGTATAAATGTTGTTTTTCCATTACCTGAGCATTTTTTGTGAATTGTTCCAATGACAGCAAAATGAAAAGTTTCAAGAAAATGTACCCTTTTACAGCAATACTCAAATACAGCTCTCTAGTATAAGGTCTAAGACCTTGCTGTTCACATACACACTCTAGATTGACGATCGTAAGAGAGAAGACAGCAGAGTCATGTGAGTATTAGATCATCATATTTTACATGAATCTCATATTACGCTCGCATCAGAGTCTCATGCATCTGATGTCAGTTTTAAAACATCTTATATATCTTACCATTAACATAAGCATTTTCATTATACTACAGAAAGATCTGAAAAACATGATCATGCACCCACACAGTTCAGAAGGAATATTGTTTGTGCACTGACCAGCCAGTGATTCCCTCATCCCATGTCCCACAATTGAATTTAAAAAAAACTTCACATACCCTGACTTACTCCATTCCCTTAATATCTTTAATGGACTTTTAATGATCAATCTCAGGTTTAAAATGGACAATTAAATGTTTTGCAGAATGAAGTTCTAGATTTTACCACTCTTAAGAATTGAGAAGTGTTTTCTAATTATGTTCCAGAAAAGTCTGGTTCTAATTTTTAGATTATGCCTCTTAGTCATAGGCTCTCTCTTTTTTTAAACAAAGAACCTGATCAGATAACAAAAAATAAATCACAAATGAAACCAAAGAATAGTCATGAAAGTAACACTCTGTAAAATGTCAGTTCCTGGTAATAGTTGCAGAAAGTCAGGAAATTAAGCAGTAATTGCTTTAGACTTTGCTGTTTTTCACTCTTTTTACATAACCAGAGCTAATTACCCATAACATGGAATTTAACAGAAAATTATGATGGGTGCAGTTGATTTTGTTTCTAAAATCTTGTGCAGTCGAAGCACTAATGATAATGAAAGAAAGCCACACTTCTCATGCAATAAATTTCCAATCAAATGCTCTAAATAACTGTGGGAGCATGACAAATGGAGCCTGAAATGGAAAGAAAAATACTGATGTTGGAAACTTGAAATAAAACAAAACTGTAAAGCTGCTTTGTGGAAATGGAAATGTACTGTAGCTTCACCGCAAGGGTTTCCAACTCTAACTTTTGAAATGATCATCGCAGAATCAACAACTGTAAGCACTTAAGAGCAGATGAGTGAGAGGTTTCATGACTTGAATAAAGTAATGGAAGATAGTAGAGGGTTGTTTTTCGGCTTGGAGGCCTGAGACCAGAATGTTCCGCGGGGATCGTTACTGAGTCCACTTTTGTTTTTCGTTTATATAAATGATTTGGATGAGAACAGAGGAGGCATGTTTAGTAAGTTTGCAGATGATACCAAAAATTGGTGATATAATGGATGCTGAAGAGGGTTATCTAAGATTACGAAGAGATCTTGATCAATTGGGTCAATAGGCTATGGCACGGCAGATGGGGTTTAATTTGGATAACTGCGAGGTATTGCATTTTGGCAAAATGAACAAGGGCAGGTCTTGTTCAGTTAATTGCAGTACCCTGGGTAACATTGTAGAACAGAGATACTGAGGGGTTCAGGTACATAATTCTTTGAAAGTTGTATCACAGGTAGAAAGGGTGGTTAAGAAGGCATTTAGCACACTTGCCTTCATTGCTCAGACCTTTGAGTATAAGAGTTGGGATGCCATGTTGAGTTATACAGGACATTGATGAGTCCTCTTCTGGAGTATTGTGTGCTGTTCCAGTCACCCTGTTATAGGAAGGATATTATTAAACTGAAGACAATTCAGAAAGATTTGCCAGGATGTTGTCAGGAATGGAGGGTCTGAGTTATAAAAGAAGACTGGGCCATTTTTCACTGGAGTGTACGAAGTTGAGTGGCACCTTATGGAGGTTTATAAAATCATAAGGGGCATAGCTAAGTGGGTATTGAGTACAAGAGTTGGCAGGTCATGTTACAGTTGTATAGGACTATGGTTCGACCACATTTGGAATACTGCGTACAGTTCTGGTCGCCACATTACCAAAAGGATGTGGATACTTTGGAGAGGGTGCAGAGGAGGTTTACCAGGATGTTGCCTGGTATGGAGGACGCTAGCTATGAAGAGAGGTTGAGTAGATTAGGATTATTTACATTAGAAAGACGGAGGTTGAGGGGGGACCTGATTGAGGTCTACAAAATCACGAAAGGTATAGACAGCGTGGATAGCAAGAAGCTTTTTCCCAGAGTGGGGGACTCAATTACTAGGGGTCACGATTTCAAGGTGAGAGGGCAAAAATTTAAGGGAGATATGTGTGGAAAGTTCTTTAAGCAGAGGGTGATGGGTGTCTGGAACGTGTTGCCAACGGAGGTGGTAGAGGCAGGCACGATAGCGTCATTTAAGATGTATCTAGACATGAATGGGCAGGGAGCAGAGGGATACAGATTCTTGGAAAATAGGCGACAGGTTTAGATAGAGAATCTGGATCGGCACAGGCTTGGAGGGCCGAAGGGCCTGTTCCTCTGTTGTAATTTTCTTTGTTCCTAGTTCTTTGCTCTAATGTGAATAGCAAAGGTCTTTTCCCCAAGGTGGGGGAGTTCAAAACTCAGGGCATATTTTTGAGGTGAGAGGAGGAAGATTTAAAAAGGACATGAGGGGCAATGTTTTTACACAGAGAGTGGTTGATGTGTGGAATCAACTGCCAGAGGAAGTGATGGATGTAAATACAGTTACAATGTTTAAAAGACATTTAGATAAGCACATCATTAGGAAAGGTTTGGAGGGTTATGAGCCAAATGCAGGCAGGTGGACTAGTTTGGTTTCGGAACAAGAACTGTGTGAATTGGTTGGACCAAACAGTCCGTTTCCATGCTGTATAACTCTATATGACTCTATAATATAACTGTTCCAATAGGTATATAAATGTATACATGGTTCTTGCTTTTCAATGAAAGCTTTACCATTTTTCATCTATTAATGGGGAGTTGGTTGCTGAGCTTATTAGCACAGGGAGAGATAATAATAATGAGCCAGTAATTTGTCTTGTGCAGGAGGCTATATCACAAATCAGAAGATTCCTGGCATCTATAGAGCAGCACGATAAAGCAGTGAATCCGCCATCTGAACCTAATTAATTCATTTAAATAGCTGAAGTACTCCCCCTACTACAATAATACCAACATTATGTGTATATGCAGAAACTATAATGTGTTAAAACATTAAATGTGCTTCAAAGGAATATTATAATTCAAATTTTAACACAAATCCCATGAGAAATTATTGCTGCAGATGACCAAAGAAACCGGTTTCAAGAAAAATCTATGAAAAAGAGAAGATAAGGCAGCTAAAGGCTCAGTTACTGACTGTTTAGACTTGAGACTGCTCAAAAGACCAGAATTAGAGGAGAGCAGTGAAGAACTTCGAGATATTACCTACCAAGAATTTCACTAGTATCACCACCCTATCCCACCCAATGTAAAGACGAGGATTAGAATTTTCAAATCGAGTGTGGCTTAATCGGGAACTGATGCAAATGATTGAGTACAGTAAAGGGAGATGAGGAGATTTGGTGCAAATCAAAGTACAAACAACAGCAATTTATATGATTTCAAGTTTCGGGAAGCAAAATGAATGCAGAAAATCTTGAAATAATCAAGACTAGAGACAGGTTAAAGAATTGATGGTTTCAGCTGCAGTCAACTTGCGGAAGGAATCAGTAGGAGAATTCATGGAGGTACAGTCTTAGTGGTGGCATGGAATTGTGATTGAAAACTTATCTCTGGCTCAAATATGGCAATAAATTGTGAACAGTCTCATTCATATCAGACAGTTGACAGGCAAAAGAATGCAGAGACCAGAAAACAGAGACTATGGTTTGGATTTAAGACAATGGTTAGGAAAATATCAAGGGTGAATGCATTTTAGAGCAGTGCACAAACATTAAAAACCTGGAGGTTATTTTAAAACAGTTTGAAGATAGAATTGTTCTTTAACCGACTCCTAATGCTTATACTGATTCCATATTAGACGATCAAAGTTTAACGTGTTATGCATTATGTATTTACCTCCTCAGTAATGTATATACATTATATTTTCTTACTGGCCCATTTTCACATGAGGATAACCTGACATTTTTGAAATATTTGCCATCAACTGGTAATGTGGCCAAGAACATTTTAAATGTAAAGGGTACTGACATTTTTATCTAAATCAATTTAGTAAGGAAATTCCAGAGCTATGTGCAGGAACAACAGCCAACTATATTATCCAACTATAGGGAAACCTCAAAACATCTTTTCATGTCTACCACGCAGGTGTGGGCTTTGCATCCAGCAATTACATAGCCTAAGGCATGCTATAGATAACACAGGGTGGAGTTGGAGGAGCACAGCAGGCCAGGCAACATCAGAAGAGCAAGAAAGTTAATGTTTCGGGTCAGGACCCTTCTGAAGACAGGTCCCGACCCGAAACATTAACTTTACTGCTCCTCTGATGCTGCCTGGCCCGCTGTGCTCCTCCAGCTCCACACGGTGTTATCTCTGACTCCAGCATCGGCAGTTC
>NW_025967031.1:11725-20336 GCF_021869965.1 Rhincodon typus | reverse complement strand
TATCCTCTCCTCTATCCATCTTCTATCCGCCTCCCCCTCTCTCCCTATTTATTTCAGAAACCCCTTCCCCTCCCCCATTTCTGAAGAAAGGTCTCGGCCCGAAACGTCAGCCTTCCTGCTCCTCTGATGCTGCTTGGCCTGCTGTGTTCATCCAGCTCTACACCTTGTTATCTCAAAATGTTAGCTTGCTCTTTTTGCATGAGTACTGTCTGGCCTGCTGTGATTTCTAGCATTTTTTGTTTTCAATCATGTTTGTTCCATTAAAAACCAAAAGAACTGCGGATGCTGTCAATCAGGAACAAAAACAAAGTTGCTGGAAAAGCTCAGCAGGTCTGGCATCATCTGTGAAGGAGAAAGCAGAGTTAACGTTTTGGGTCCGGTAACCCTTCCTCAGAACAGAGGCTGTGCCTGTGAATGTAATATTGTGCATTAATAAATTGTACTAAACATCTCTTGATCTTTCAATGTCACATTACCCAAGTCTATTTTCCTAACCTTACAAGGGATGACATAAACATTGCCACATCAGGTAAAGATACCCTGCTGGAGGCAAAACACACATTACAAAGAGAACAATACCAAGTGTGATGGTACACTTTTATGTAGGCATGTTTATGTTTCCTGCGGAGATAGCAAGATCTGCAGATACTGGAGTCAGAGTCCACACAATATGGAGCTGGAGGAACACAGCAGGTCAGGCAGCATCAGAGGAGCAGGAAAGTCGACATTTCGGGTCGGGAGTTCTGAAGAAGTGTCCCGACCCGAAACGTTGACTTTCTTACTCTTCTAATGCTGCCTGCCCTGCTGTGTTCCTCCAGCTCCACACTGTGTTGACTTTATGCTTCCTGCATACATCTTTGGAAAGGAAATGCTGGCATATATCATGTGATTTAGACTTAGTCTCATTTTGTTCTGAATAAGCTCCCAAATCAAACATATGTACAACTTCTCCAACAGGGTAATCCTGCCACCAACTTTTCAGATCCTTACAAATGAATGTATGTATGTTTTGTGTTAACCAATCCCTTATGTGTCGTTGGTTCAATGATGTTTATCTATTAAATAAGCACAAGGAGAAGAAAAGCACAACACTGAAGACCACTGGTTTCCTGCCAAAGCCATGCAGGGAGATGAGGAATAAGCCCTGTAAACTTTCAAGGCATACTATCCTATAATCCATTTTGTGAACTATTTTCACATAAAGGAACATTACTCGCACAATAAAACAGGGCAAGTTAGAAATACGCAACAATTCAGGCAGCATCTGTGGGGAGGGCAGGGTTAACATTTCAGGTGATTGACCTCCTGTCAGAATTGAACAAATACTTTCTGTTTTTATTTCTGTTTTCACAGTTCCACAGTATTTGCATTTCTATTTTTTTCTTACAACTTTTCTTTACGTGATTAAGTTCTAAATCCACAATGGCAAACTTAAAACATATACTCAATTTATGGAAAGCAGTGCCCACCATAGCAGGCCAGGACAAACATGGGTTGGACCATCTGTTCAAAGTCAGAATATCCAAGGGGGAATTTTCTGCTAAAATTCAATCAGTGTGAGAACAGCACACCAGGATTTTACTTTCAAAGCCAATAGTTTCTTTATTGTTGCTGAACACAGTCAAACTAGATTTATACCACAGGAATTTGCACGGTTTCATTGAAAACTGGAGAGCAATTAATGGAACAAATTTGCTTGATTTTACTTCCTCTCCAAGCTGAGAAATACAAGAGGAACACACAGACATGCTCTGATCTTGTCAGGACAGTTTGGATATTAGATATAACTAATTATAAGATACTAAACTCTGAAAGTTTCGTTGCTTCAACTTTTAGTTACATTTTATGAAAACGTGGGGCTGTTCCAGAGAATGGGAGACTCACACAGCTTGATTTCTGAGCATAGCAACGGTCGATATTAACTTGATTCATATTGATAATAAACAAGAACCAATTACATCCTCTTCCTTTGAACTTTTAGTAGTTTCATTTGAACTATTCTTCTTTTAAGCATTTCTAATGATTCCATGTGTGATTATATAAATTATTGGTTGTCACACTGTCAAAGATGCTTTGTTACTTCTGTAAGATTTTATCTCCGAATTGTCAAAGATAGATTGTTACTGTTGAAATTAGGTTGGACTTGCACAGCTGACCCTAATTTGTTGAGGCAAGTCAGATCTTTTTTTTACATGAAGGGATTTCTGACTCACAAGTTAAACATTTTGAATGCCAAAGTGAGATATTTTGATTTGGTGCAGTTGTGTTAAAAAGTTTTTTTTTGTTATTTACTCAGACTTCACTGGGAGATATGAAAGACAAGCTGCCCAACTGCCAGCATTCCTTCTACACTCCTTCACAAATTAAAGGATCACCCATGTCTTTTCAAAGTTGCAGAAGTTGAAACTATTTGATAACTTACCACCGACAGCAAAGGAAATATCCTAACTTAAACACACACTCCTTTTGAAGGTTTACACACCAGAACTAAATGAGATTGGCACCAATTTACTGTGAGGCCTCACTCCACTTGCTTGTTTTCCTTCACTAACTCGTTCTGTTTTTCTTTCTGATTTTTCACATACTGATGGCTGCTTGTCCCTTTCTCTGTTATTAATACATCTCTTGACAACTTACTTCCATATAGATTAGCACTTAGCCAACTTGGTTGTAAGGCAACTACTGCTGGACAGTACAAGCCTGAAATCCCTGGACCGGTATTGTCTCTTTGGAGTTTATGCATGTCTCCCACGAAAGAGATAGCAGTACGTTGGGAAATCCCTGTGGAAATTCAGAACCAACTACTTTATACAGAACTGAAAATATTTTGACTATGGGAAATAAAATGGCTAGGAACCACTAGATCAATAGTAATACTTTACAACTGAGGTAACTTTCCATTTCAATTATTTGCTTTAAGCATAAGTTAATGTGGAATTGTTACAGGCACAGTGATACACAGACAGACAGACAGGAGCAGCTTAGTAGTGAATACTTTCAGGCCTCACTAATGAACACCATGTTATGAAGAATGAAGTTCATCCAAGGTTCACGGGCTCCAATAATCGAGCGAGCAGACACATTCAAAAATTGGAGTGGATTGAATAAAAAGGTTGGGTTCATTTATTCTTCATTTTTAAAACTACCCATTTGGCAAAACAATATCACACATAAATTGTTTCAATTTATAAATAATAGGTAGCCTGTGTTCTAGGTAGTACTATGCTGGAGTACATTTTCATACCTGAGGTGAGATTTTATATTCCGTGTTTCCATGTACCTTTAGCTTTGTTTCCAGTGACACTAAATGTTGACACTTACTAAACCATGGACAAGCGCACGCAAATGAATTAAATGATATGTGGCCCCTCAAGAAGTTAGACACGAGGATCAACTTTTAGCTTTGTGAGACGTGGAACTGTTGTCAAGTCTTTGTGCACAGTCGCTGTCTCTGTAGCAATTCAAGGGTGTAATGCCAAGAATTTTCTTCATTTAATGTCTTTGGTGAGTATATCATTTACAATATCCTAACTGCCCAATACCCTTCGTGCACCTTGCTTGATTCCACTCAATGGTCAGAATTCAATTTTATCTCCTGTGAAGCACCACCACAGACACTCTGCATACTTCCTGACCTGATTTACTGTCAACCAATTTACTGCCAGCCATTTATCTGGTTGGCTTAGCGATCCTCCTCAATCTCAAGTCTGATATCAATCACAGGCTGACAGCTCTCCAATACTGGCAACACCACAAGGCCACTGAAGGTATCGCAGAAGGCCAAGGCAACAGCATTGTTGTTGGAATAGAAGGGACTCGAGTAGAGGAGAATTTCCCTTCTCCCAACCCCACCATCACCATGCAGCAGTATGCATGATATGACTCTCGCCTGCTACTGATTTAATGCAGCAATAATTGGATGAGGTCCACAAGTGACCACTTAAAGGCATTTATTGAATTCCAGGTTGGAAGTCTGCAATTCAACCTTCCTGCTATGGATTTAATTGAGTGTGGGGAGGGGAATTAGAAGTCAAGATCTTCAACAGCACCTTCCCACTCAAATAAATGATCCTCCCAACCCCTGACTCAAAAGGAAAAACAGTTACCATCCAATATGTGTAAATTGCAATCATAGTACATGATCTGGGTTATTGTAACAAAGCTGGACACTCCACCCTAAGATCAGTTAGCTTCAAGTTCAAAGATCAAACCCATTCTTCATGGTAAAAATAAAAGTGTATTTAACATTTAAATAGCTCTATTCAAAATAGCCCTATTGCATAAGGTAATGGTTCTGAAAGCATTGAAGACTACTTTAATCTCCACTGATTCTGATGAAGTCATAGAGTCTTGGATTGGGGAAATGAGGTGAACAGCTCCAGAATGCAAAGAAGGCAGATGTGTTATCTTTATCTCCCAATGTCTTTGTAACAACACCGAAGAAGTCAATGTAATTCGAACCTAATTGCTATCATGCAATAAAAGTCATTTTGTTAAGATGATTGCCTCTTCTTGTTAAGACTCACTAGTCGTGGTTCCTTCACCCTTCTAAATCAAATATGTGTAAAACAATGTTGTAGGATGAACAACAGTCAATTTTCCCACAAGGAGCCATAAACAGGAATGAGATAATCACCTATCAATGTTGCTTAAGGGATAAATATTGACCAAACAAATCAAAGGAGGAATGTCCTTGCACTTCTTCAAATTAGCATCAGGATTATTTTACATCCACTTGAGAAAACACAGCATTCCCTCATCATTCCCTGAGCTGTTAGATGTGCTACTATACTCAAGGTATTAGAGTGAGACTTAAACCACTAATCTTCTCATTCCAAAACAAAAAATGTGCTGTCTAGTCAACAATGGAAAACAAAACACCTAATTGGAATGTTGTAGCCCCTGTTGAGCTTTCTATTATAGCTTCTTTAGGTTTGGAAAACAGATGATCTGACATAAATGGAGAGGGTATGGTGTGAAGATGCACCAACAGGGGAATTTGCATATTGCTATACTGAAAAGGTGAAACAGTGAGGGTAGCTACAATATACAAACAGATCTGAGTAAACAAATTCTTTTGAACCCCACTTAACTTTAACTCTGAATATCCTTTAGAATATCCTTTACCCTTTAATGGTACGTGTATACCAGTACATAAGTCCCAATACTTAGCTGGGTTATCAATGAGTGTTTGAAATATATAAGGAACTTTATGCGCATCCAATCCACAAAAACGTCAGGAAATTTGGCAACATATTGTTCCACTTGTTAAGTGGGAGTAAAAGATTTGTTATCATTGAGAACTTTCTTGATGTGTTAACACATTGGAAAATAAATACAAGTCCAATGTGATAATTAAAATTTGTGCAACTATCAAAACATCTAAGAGAAGCTCCAGTGTGCTTGTACTCTCTAATTCTTAATTTACCCTGCCCTCCAAACATAGATCAGGGAAGATTTATTATTTGAACAATGATCAATGCCCTCTGTTTCCCAAGCCTAATGGATTACTTTACATCTACGCCTTTGGATTTTTCAACCAAATTCAGATTCAGATGATTGTTCTGTGAAAGGGAGTGCTTATATGAATTGCAGTGCCCTCATTGATACCTTAGTTGATACCAGATAACAGTTAAGAGCAGGAATTTCACTTACTAAGCTTCTGCAAGTGCTCTGATTCTATCACACTTCATCAAAGTCACAGTGGCACAGCTGGCCTAGAAAGTCCATGCTGGATTTACAAATAAATAAAACATAAACAGTAAAAAGCTCTGTTTAGTTATAAAAAGGTCTCCCAGTAATGTATCTAACAAGAGATGCAGTTGATGGAGTCAGAGTCAACACAGTTTGGTGCTGGAGGAATACAGCAGGTCAGGCAACATCAGAGGAGCAGGAAAGTGAACGTTTCAGGTTGGGACGATTCATCAGTTCTGATGAAGGGTCCCAACCTAAAACGTCGACTTTCCTGTTCCTCTGATACTGCCTGACCTGCTGTGTTCCTCCAGCTCCACACTAGGTTGACTAATGTATCTAATAATGTATTTAGCTGCATCTTTCACATTTTGAAGACACAGTAAATCAAACGCCTTCAATAAAACATGACGCTGCGTCTGAAAGCTGTAAAAAGGCACAAATTGTATCTAAAAAGACTCAAAAATGTATTTGTGTCTTCTCCCTTCGTGAAATCAGTGGAATTTCTGCATGAGATGTAGGAAAGTGAGGTCTAAAAGACCAGAGGTGGCAGAATCTCTAGTTATCTATCCCTCTGTGACTGCTTGATTTGCTGGGTGATAAAATATTTAGGTCATTTGTGCTTGCTGCTTTACTGCAGTGAGCATGAAGAGATTGGAATTTCATTTGAATGTATTTCACAGACTGTTTTTATGATGTGCAATTTGGTCAGTGAAAGGAAGATAAGAAATCAAAGTAGGATTTTACTAGATGGCCCCCTTGAGGGCATTCACTCCACCAATCAATAAGACCACTGCTCACTTTCCACCTCATCTCCATTTTCCCTTCTTTCCCCACATTCTTTGATTATCTTAGTGTTTTGGAAGGAGAATACCTCTCTCTGGGCAAATATGGAGGAGAAATACAATTACCTTTTTTAAAGACAAACAGAAACTCCTAGGAAGGAATTATTGTTTTGTTTCTACATAATTTATACGACTGTTCTTGAGGTGAGGGCAGCAGTGACAAGTTTTGATAATGTAAGTGGATGTGTTTGTGGTTTTTTTTACAATGGATTAACTGCTTGGGATTTAAATTATTTGAAGTTGGCTCATGAATGAGAGTTATTTTTAGTAACATATGCCTTGTTCAAACTCTCTTAGGTTGTTAGAGTATTTTTTTTTATCATTTCCACATGGCTCCTGAGATTCATGAACAGTGAATACTGGATGAGTGACTACTGAGGGGCCATTGGGAGGAATTAGATGGGGGAAGTAGGGGAGAGGGGGTAGAAGGCTTAACAGCCTTTTATCTAATTCAATGAAATCTCTGAGGTACTAAGAAGAGCCTTCGGACCAGCTTACTGAGGCAGTCATCTGGTTTCATGGCTGCCTCTGGGGGAGGTGGATAATATTCAATTCCTCCATTCCCCCCTCAATATTTTGGAATGAAAACAGTGGGACCACTTTTAAAGGAGAAGTGTCTGCTGAGTCAGGAAATTTTGTATTACGGAGAGACCTATGTATTCAGGTACATAATTCTTTGAAGTTTGCTTCACTTGTAGGCATGATGGTTAAAAAAAGTGTTTGGCATACTTACCTTTATTGCTCAGACCTGTCAATATTGGATTTGGGATGTCATGTTGAGATTGTGCAGGAGTCGGTGAGGTCTCTTCTGGAATACCGTGTGCAGTTCTGGTCGCCCTTTGATAGGGACGATATTATTAAACTGGAGACGGCTCAGAAGAGATTTATCAGGATGCTGCCGGGAATGGAGAGTTTGAGTTATAAGGAGATGGGGATAGGCTGGGACAGGAGCATAGGAGGTGGAGGGCTGATGTTATAGAGGTTTCCAAAATCATGAGGGGTATAGGTAAAGTGAATGGCAGGTGCCTTTTCCTTAGGATGGGTGATTTCAAAACTAGACGGCCATATTTTTAAAGTGAGAGGAGAAAGATTTGAAAAGGTCTTGAGGGGCAACTTTTTTTACACAGCGAGTGGTTCACATGTGGAATAAACTTCCAGACAAAGTGGTGCATGTGGGTACAGTTATAATGTTTAAAAGACATTTGGATAAGTACATGTATAGGAAATGTTTGAAGGGATATGGGCCAATTGGTGGGACTGGTTTAGTTTGGGATTAGGGGTGGCATGGACTGGTTGGGCCGAAGGCTCTGTTTCCATGTTGTGTGACTGTATGACCCTATGACACTATGTTGATCTTCCCCCTCCGCAGTGAAAATCTGGTCCGAACTCTCCAATTATTTTCTGTGAAGAAACTGTCATAATTTACTCTGATGTCTATTTTATGTTGAATTATTTTAGTTACTGACATTGAAAACAGCCAACATATTTATTAGAATAGTATAGGAAGATGACTTTAGTTGAAATTTACATAACTAGGAGAAATACATCCATGATCCTTTTATTTCAGATTTGAAAGTCAATATTGATTTCTTACTAATACCGAAAAAATTGAGAAGAGTTGTGTGGCTGTCAGATGATACATTTCATGGAAGACATTGTCTATTTGTTAATTCATTAGATCTTTCAGTGCCACAGAGTTTCTGTTGGGTTATTGTTGATCTCCCTGTGTAACACTGGCATCAAAGCATTAAGTGAAAACAAAAATGTTTAAATGCTCAGCAGGTCAAGGAGCATCTTTGGAGGGAGATGCCGTGACCTTTCATCACAAAAGGGAAACATTAGAAATGCATTAGATTTTAAGCAATGGAAAGGAAATGTGGAAAAGCTAACAAAAGGAATGGTCTGTGATAAGGTGGGAGACAGGAGAAATTAAATAACTTAAAAGGTTTGCTGATAAAAGGCATAAGGTAGTGGTAATGTATCATGTGATGAAACAAAAGATGCAGTTAGAGGAAACAGAAATAACATAGTGTGGAGCTGGAGGAACACAGCAAGCCAGGCAGCATCAGAGGAGC
>NW_025967031.1:10094-11225 GCF_021869965.1 Rhincodon typus | reverse complement strand
TGCAATCCGACCCCACCACCAAAGACATTTTTCCCTCCCCACCCTTAGAACATAGAACATAGAACATTACAGTGCAGTACAGGCCCTTCGGCCCTCGATGTTGCGCTGACCTGTGAAACCAATCTGAAGCCCATCTAACCTAAACTATTCCATTATCATCCATATGTTTATCCAATGACCATTTAAATGCCCTTAAAGTGGGTGAGTCTACTATTTTTGCAGGCAGGGCATTCCACGCCCTTACTACTCTCTGAGTAAAGAACCTACCTCTGACATCTGTCCTATATCTATCACCCCTCAATTTAAAGCTTTGTCCCCTCATGCTAGCCATCACCATCCGAGGAAAAAGGCTCCCACTGTCGACCCTATCTAATCCTCTGATCATCTTGTATGTCTCTATCAAGTCACCTCTTAACCTTCTTCTCTCTAACGAAAACAGCCTCAAGACCCTCAGCCTTTCCTCATAAGACCTTCCCTCCATACCAGGCAACATCCTGGTAAATCTCCTCTGCACCCTTTCCAATGCTTCCACATCCTAAATCTGCTTTCCGGAGGGACCACTCTCTCCGGGACTCCCTTGTCTGCTTCACACTCCCCTCCATCCCCCCCACACCCAGCACTTTTCCCTGCAACCGCAGGAAGTGTTGCACCTGCCCCAGCACTTCCCCCCTCACCCTCATCCCAGGCCCCAAGAAGACTTTCCACATCAAGCAGATGTTCACCTGCACATCTGCTAATGTGGTATATTGCATCCACTGTTCCTGTTGTGGCCTCCTCTACATCGGAGAAACTAAGTGGAGGATTGGGGACTGCTTTGCAGAACACCTACACTCAGTTCGCACTAAACAACTGCGAACCATTTCAACTCCCCCTCCCATTCCTCAGATGACATGTCCATCCTGGGCCTCCTGCTGTGCCACAACGATGCTATCCGAAGGTTGCAGGAACAGCAACTCATATTCCGCTTGGGAACCCTGCAGCCCAATGGTATCAATGTGGACTTCACAAGCTTCAAAATCTCACCTCCCCCTACCGCATCCCAATACCAGCCCAGCTCGTCCCCGCCTCCCTAACCTGTCCTTCCTCCCACCTATCCCCTTCTCCCACCCCAAGCCCCACCCCCATCTCCTA
>NW_025967031.1:9874-9994 GCF_021869965.1 Rhincodon typus | reverse complement strand
CCTACCTTCCCACCTACACTCACCTTTACTGGCTCCATCCCCGCCTCTTTGACCTGTCTGTTTCCTCTCCACTTATCCTCTCCTCTATCCATCTTCTATCCGCCTCCCCCTCTCTCCCTA
>NW_025967031.1:2345-9374 GCF_021869965.1 Rhincodon typus | reverse complement strand
AGAAAGGGACTGAGGGAGGGGGAGGGAGAGATGGGGAGCGAGGGAGCGAGGGACAAGGGGAGAGGAAGGGAGGGACGGGGAGGGGGTGGGAACAAAGGAGGTGAGGGAGCGAGGGGGGGATGGGGAGGGACGGACTGAGGGAGGGGGAGGGAGGGAGGGACGCGGAGGAGGAGGGAGCAAGGGAGGGGGAGGGAGGGAGGTGTCTCTGATGGTCTTACAAAGGTCATACCTGGATTTCCTGTACAGGTCAGGGTTGCCTGACTTGAATGCCTCAGACCTGGACTTCAGTAAAGAGTGGATCTCCCAGTTCATCCATGGTTTCTGGTTGGATTAACATTGGGATTAACTTCGGCGGCACACAGTCTTCTACACTCTTACTAATAAAGTTTGAAACTTTATGGCAAACTCATTTAGATTGGCCACTGATTCCTTGAATATGGACCAGTCCACTGACTGTAAGCAGTCCCATAGAGCCCTTCCGTTGCCTCCAACCATCACTGCACTACTTTCGTCTCTGGGTCCTCACGCTTTAATTTCTTTAAGCTGGGAAGAGGAGCACGTATAGTGATCTGATTTTCCAAAACACGGAAGGGGAATGTTGGTTGCATAGCAATGGTCGAGGCTGTTTGGACTTCTGGTAGGACGGGAGATGTGTTGATAGTATTTTGGTAGCACGTTCTTGAGCTTGGCCTGGTTGAAGTCACTGGCTACGATTAACAAGGCCTCGGGGTATTCCGTCTCAAAACTGTTTGTAGCGTTGTGTACTTCGTCAAGTGCACTCTTCACTTCCACATGGGCTGGGATGTAGACTGCTGACAGGGCACTGGAGGTGAACTTCCGCACCTGATAGTAGGGACGGCACTTTATTGTGAGATATTCTAGGTCTAGTGTGCAGTAATTCACCAGGGTCACCACATCTGAGCACCAGGACGTGTTGATTCGGCGGCAGGCCCCACTGCCCTTGCCTTGCTCAGGGACACCGAGCAGTCTATTTGGTGAACTGAGAAACCCTCAGGTTGTAAGGCACGGTCAGGCATAGCAGGAGGGAGTCATGTCTCTGTAAAACACAGCAGTTTCAATTCCCTTTGGAAGGTGATTCTAGCTTTAAGGTTGTCCATCTTATTCTCAATGGCTTGGACGTTTGCCAGGAGTACACTGGCAAGAGGGTACTTGAAACCCCAAAGTTTGATTCTCACCTGAAGTCCGGCACATCTCCCACACTTTCTGCGTAGGTGGCTACTCCTAGTTGATCCTGGGCATCAGTGAGGGAAGTCTGCTGCTCCAAGAGGTAAGTGTGTGCTCCTAATAGGGTCCTGAACACCAGTCGCAGCCCTGAGTGTTCCAAGGGTCTTGTGGTCCATTCGTTTGGGCCTCTTCGACGTCACGTCACCATGGGGTCAGGTCTTGTTCCCACGCTGATCAGCCCAGATGTCTGTGATGTCAGAGAGTTCAGGCCTGCAAGATGATTTTGACCGGTACTGTGTGATTCAGGGCACATCTTGTAGCTGGTAACTTACTCATACACCTGCTGTCCTTGTCTTCTATTTGGTAGTAGTCTCAGGTTTGAAAATTGTTCCTGTTTTGCCAGCAACCAATTCCACAAGTAGGAAATGTGTATCTTTATTCTCTGTCAGGCATAGGTGCATTGAGAACAGAAACAGTGGAAGTACGGTACTTAACAAGTCTGGCAATGTGTGGAGAGAGAAACAGAGGTAACATTTCAGGTCCATCACCTATAATCAGTTCTACAAATAAACTACCTCTTCTCATTTATGTACAGATAAAATAATAAATTAATTTAAAAAGATACAAAAAGACCTTCCATATCAGACCTGAAATTAGTCTGCAAGGGATTAATAAACCCTCCTATATAAATTTGCTTGGAATATTATATTTCTTAGGATCAGTTCAACTGTTCAGTCTGAAATGTTTCAGGAAGGAGGCTGAAGGATGGATATATGACTGATACAACTTCATCAAGGATAATGTCTTTGTCAGAAAGAAAAAGTAGCAACCAAACATGTTGTTTCATCCCAAGGGCAGCAATTTATGTTGAAGTAAACAAGCAAACAAATATTTGACTGTCATTAATTTTACAGAACACCGTATCATTGCCAGCTTTCTGAAAGATCAACATTGCCAGGACCTGAACCCATCCTCATTCAATTCACACCTGCACTTCCAGCAGAGATTAAGAGCAGAAGCCTAGCCTGAGTTCCCAATCAATTCTAGGTGTCGGCAATTCCAAGAATCACAGAATCATACAGTGCAGAAGGAAGCATTTGGCCCCTTGTGCCAATGCTGGCTCTGAATGAGCTCTCCAAGTAATGGGACTTCTCTTTCACATAGTCCTGCAAAGTTCTTTTCAAATTCTCACCCAATTCCTTTTTTTGAGAAGTTTTATTCAATCTTCTTACATCACTCTTTCAGACAGCAAATTCCAAAATCGATCACCTTGATGTATAAAATAATTCTACTCATCTCTCCTTTGGTTCTTTTGTCAATCATCTTAAAATTTGTGCTGCCGGATTAATGATGCACCTGCCAGTGAACAGAGTTTCTTTCTGTGTATTTTATCCCAGTTCTCCTTTTAACCTCCTGTGCTTTATGGCGAACAGTCCTTGTTTGTCTAGTCCCTCTGCACATACACAATAATAGCTCACTGCCATAATACAACAATTGCATGTTAAAGCTACTAAGATTACAAGCTGCCAGTTTGACTATTATGCACTAATTGACCGAATTTCTTCAAAGAGAGCTGAAGGTGATGGACAGTGCATGAATTCCCCTCCAGGGCCCTTGTGGCATGATATTGGTGCCCTTACCTCTTCAACAGAAAAATCCCAACTGCCCCAGTTGTGTTATAACATATCTGAATAGTCTGATTAAAAATATCCACAAATTGCCGTCTCGGTTGCACACTATTCTTACCTGGAATGAAATTTTATACATATACGGATATATTACCATTCCTTCACTGTTGCTGGATCAAAATCCTGGAACTCCCTCCCGACTAGCTCTGTGGGTCTGCCTACACCACACAGACTGCAGCAGTTTAAGAAGGCAGCTCACCAACACCTTCACCAGGGGAAAGTAGGGGTGCACAATAAATCCTGGTTCAGCCAGTAATGCCCACCTCCCATAAAAGAATAAAAGAAAGAGAAGGTCGAAATTGATGTTACTCAGAGTCAGAGGGGCCTGTGGAGTTGAATTGCCCCAGGGTCTTGGAGGGGTACTTACCAATTTTTTCCCTTTGGGTTTTAAACCTGTTTTTAGCCTTTGGTGGATGGTCACTGGCTTCCAGGGAGCTTGGACAATCTGCACATTGTGTTGCACAGCTTGGCAGTTATAGTTAGCGATTAATGGACCAGAGGTCTTTACCTGTCTATCCTTGGTCATATGTTCACTCAGTAACCCATCATTGAAAGCTGACCAAATGAGGAAATTAAACACCTCGGTTTATTACTTTTTTTTCTAGTTCTGCTGCAATGTAAGAACTTCAATATTAATATTGCCTAAATTAGTACAAGTATAGATAATTTAATAAAGTAGAAAACTCATCAAATTGCTAATAGCTTGACGAGATAATCAATAATCTTGTAATAAATACTTGGTTCCATGGTGCCACACTTTTTTCAGTAGTACAGTGTTTACATATGAATCGCTGTTTTTCAAATGTGGGGAAATGCCCCTTTAAATGCTACACCGAGAGGGATGGAGTTGGCGCTATCTTTTTAACTGGTCGCAGATTGCGGATGTGGGCAGAGAGTGTTGAGTACTCAAGAGGAAAAAACTGGCTTCTGATTGCGTTTGCTGATAACACCGTTACCTTCCGCGATCTGTAGAGAGCCCAGAAGAGGACCTCCGGCTTCCACATCAACCATCTCCAACATGGGAAAGAGCCAAGCTCTCAGCTCTGTACTGACAGCCCTGCAGCACGAACAGGTCTCCTCTTAAATGAATTGACATCCCTAAGTTTAGGGAAATAAAATGGAATTGATCGCGTTAAAATTCACAGCTCTGCTTTTACTCTGCGCGCAGCACCACAAGTTTATACGGTAAGTAATTATCGTCCTTGACAGTCGGGTTCCGTCTCTTTCGAGTGGTTTTGTGGAGAGCTGGTAACTTTTTCGTCCCAGCGCGGGTTTTGCAGCTTCTCTCTAGAAAGGGAGGGCAGTGCATGTTCAAACAGCTCGCTTCTCCTTCTGCTGCGGTCGGACAGAGAGGCATGTGTTCTCAGGTAAATTCGAGTTGTACCTTACACATGCAGTATTAGATAAATGTCTTTACCTATTTGTCCGCATCAAGTTATACTCTGGGTATAGATTCGCGCACACTTTGAGATATTATTGTTGTGTGGCTTCAACTTGCAACAGTACGTTTGGAAGAGCCTGGTTTCACAAATGAACCTCTCTCTGCTCAACCCCCTTCTGAGGGACTGTATTACATTATGTTGACCTAGTTTCCATTTATTAAATCTCTGTGTTTTTGTTTCAATTCATTCTGTCTCTGCGACTTTCTAATGAGATTGTTGTAAAAGACTTTGGAGAAGAAAGATCATGGATGATACACACTAACCTGCCAACCAGAATTCCACCGCACCCCTTTCCAATATGTTGTAAGCTATGTTTAGATTTTAGATTGGTCTAAAATTTCGTTTCAGCGGAGAACAGAACATTGGCTGGCGGCAGTGCACTGTGATTTCACAACTCTCTCCGAAAGATTGTCATATTAATCATCTTTTATAGTTCAGACACCGCTAACTGCAACTCACTGCGCCTTCTGGTTTAATAGAACAAACGTTAATCCAGTTCTGTCGAGACAAAAAGAAAACCATATTTGCCTGTCTGTCTGGGGAAGTTACTTGTGCATTTTCGTGCATTTACAGCCAAATGGTGAATACACCTTCATTGTGTGATCGCACCGACGGCTATCACCCCCTGTTAATTGATCATTATTCCAGATTAAAGGAAAGGGCAACCAGATCATTTGAGAACTCCGTGAGGATGGTTCTCTCTGCCTCTGTGTGATTTGCCCCAGGCTGGGGTAGGGTCACACTCAGGGTTACAAGACACGGACGTTAGTAGAAACAGCAAATTTTCAGTGCTGATGGTGGAGCAGGACGTACGACTGCTTCCAGGCAGAGGACCTTTGGGGAAGGGGGCTAGTGCTTCTTTTTAAACACACAGGAGGAAGGTAGTGTTTCTTGCCCTTCGACATATTGCTCACCTTATCAGTAACTGAACAGGAAAAAGCATGGACTGTGGGGCGTGAAGAAATGAGCAGGGAAATTACCCTGGGGCAAACCACCATACCTGTAAAGAGGGAAGTTTCTACCTTTGAAGAAATTTATAATAGTCAGGATATATGTAAAATACTGCAGATTCTGGAAATCTGAAACAAACACAAACAGAAGGCTGGAGAAACTCAGCAGATCTGGTAGCATCTGAACTTCTGAAGAAGTCACATGGAATGGTAACCTTAACTCTGGCTGCCTCTCTGCACAGATGCTGCCAGACCTGTTTATATCTCCAGCACTTTCTGTTTAAATTTCAGATCTCACCTCCTTCTATTCTTTTAAGGCCCTTCTTAAAACATACTTGTTTATCCAAACTTCGGTTATCTCCGTTCATCAGGTATTGACCTTATGTTACTTAAAACAGGTGGATAGAGAGTTGGCAAATTATTTTTCAATTTTCCTGAGTTTTATTTCAATTTGAATCATTTGACTGTTCATCAATGAAATTAAATGCAAGATGTTATTAGGGATGTAACAGAACGAGGATCATATTGTAATTCAATTGTTTAACAAGTTGATATTTTTTGAAAGCATTATATACTTATAAAAGTTTCATTGGAAATGTATGAGTTTTGGAAAACTAAACATGGGTTTCTATATTCAGGTTAGCTCCAAAAACAGCCTGAACAAAAGATGTACATCTTTACACTTTAAAGAAATAAGACCCAACACACTTGTGACTGGCCTCCCTCAATCTACCTTCTGTAAACCTGAGGACATCATAATTCTGCTGTGAATGCCCAAAATTTTAACAATGCCTGCTAACCCATCAGCCTTGTGCTCACTGATCTACATTGGGTCCTGTTATAATAATGCCTTGATTTTGAAATTCTTAACCTTAATTTCACAATCCCCTGTTTCTGTCATCTCGTCCAGCCCAACAATCTTAGCGATCTCCGTGCACCTTTCCTTCTAGTAGTATCTGCAGCATCCCCGATTTTAATCACTCGACTATTGTGTTTTCAGCTGCCAATGTCTTAATTTCTTGAATTTCGTCTCCAAACCTTTCAGTCTCTCTTCCACTCTTTTCTCTTTAAATATGCCTCTTTGAACAGGCTTTTGATCATCTGTCCCAATATATCTCCTCATGTGGTTCAATATAAAACAGTTTTTGTAATGTTCTTGTGAAGCACCTTGGGTGCCACATTAAAGGTACTATATAAACACAAGTTGTTGTTGAAATACAGCATTAAATGCGAAAAGATACCTGAAAATTTAACTCAGTGGCATCTTAATCTGGGAAAATTGAATATTTCAAAATACAATGCTTAATATACAAAATAAACAGGAAAGTTTGCCTGCTGTAGGAATGCGAATGGAAGGCCAGAATGGCCTCTCTTCTTGAACACTTCTTAGTTCTAAGAAAGTGACAGTGATGATGATCCTGAATATTTTTTACAAGAAACTTTCACAGTGCATTGTACTATGTCATGCACACAGATTTTCCTATTAGATTATTATAGTCTGAAGTTTGTTTGCTGGAGCGACAACTTTCATTACATCCCTTTAAAAGGAAATTCTATTGCTGATTTCTTAAATATATTGTCAGAAAAAAAAGGACGTGTTGCATGAACAGTTACCATTATTAAACTGGCATCATTTATTGTATTTCGATAATCTCAAAGATTGGTGTGGGAGAAACTGGTTTGAATTCATGGGATAGTAGGAACTGCAGATGCTGGCGAATCCGAGACAACAAGGTGCAGGGCTGGATGAACACAGCAGGCCAA
>NW_025967031.1:0-1845 GCF_021869965.1 Rhincodon typus | reverse complement strand
GAAGGACCCGAAACGTTAACTCTGTTTTTTCCTTCACAGATGCTGCCAGACCTGCTGAGCTTTTCCAGCAACTTTGATTTTGTTCCTGATTTACAGCATCTGCAATTCTTTTGGTTTCTACACAAATGAGCGAAGTCCATTTAGTGGTAGAAAGTAGAGGATAGAAAGCAAAGCCATTACTGGAAGTATTTTGGTTATGAATGGATAGGTAAAAGTGGAATAAAGCTGGAGCAGTGCTATTGAACGAGAAAAAAGGCGAGATGATGTAGTTAATACTATCTGAGGCTTCACAGAAGCCAAGGTGAATGAAAAGAGATAACGTCATTTGAGTTGCAGAAGATGTCATTTGTAATTTTGATAAAGCCGTTTCAGAGCAGGAGAACTGGACTGGAAAGATTGAAAATAATGATCTCCAGGAAAGCTGGACAAGTGTGACAATGGGCGGTTCACAACTGTAATAACTGTTCATGGATTGGAAAAAATCAACAAAGATAAACAGTTACACGTGGATTGAAAGAACCAGCAATAACTCTTTAAACTGTTTCTTGAGATAAAATGGACAATGAGAAACTGTTGTAGAATGAGTTACAACAACATGTGAAATAAACATCCCTGGGAAGAAGGAGCTACATAAACAAAATAAACAAGCTGTTTCTTGGGAGACAGGAGATAATCTTATTTGATAATCTGCTGCCTCATGACAAATGGGCAATTAGACCTGCCTGCAGAAAGAATGTTCTGAAGTAAAGGGGTTATTGCAGGAAAAAGCTATGTTTTAAACAGACAGCTAACCCCAAATGTAACAAGGAATAAAGAAGCTATTTTTGATAAAAGGCCAGCTTCAGGTTTGAATTTGCTGAAAATTGGGGATAAAAGAATCTAAAGGATATCAACAATGTCATACTGTATAAGAATCCACCTCCAGATGTCTCAACAGAAGAATTTTGAAGAACAACACTGCAGACAGACTGAACATTGGACATTTCCAGAAACAGATCACTGTTGGTTGAAACCCTGGCCAGATTTCATCATTAATCTGGTCCTGTGTAATGAGACAGGAATAATTAATGACCTCATAGTTAGGTATCCTCTTGGAAGGAGTGATCACAGTATGGTTGAATTTAGAATACAGATGGAGAGTGTGAAGATAAAATCCAATACCAGGGTCCTGTGCTTGAACAAGGGGAACTACAATAGAATGAGGGAGAACTTGGCTAAAGTAAACTGGAAACAAAGATTTTATGGTGGGACAGTTGACAAGGAGTGGAGGACTTTCAAAGCAATCTTTCAAAGTGCTCAGCAAAAGTATATTCCAATGAAAAGGAAGGACCGTAAGAAAAGGGGTAATCTGCCATGGGTGTCTAAAGAAATAAGGGAGGCTATCAAATTGAAAGAGAAGGCATACAAAGTGGCCAAAAACAGCATGAAACTAGAAGATTGGGAGAACTTTAAAGGTCAACAGAAAGCCACAAAAAGAGCTATAAGGAAAAGTGAGATAGAACATGAGAAAAAACTAGCACAGAATATAAAGACAGATAGGAAAAGTTTCTATAAATATATAAAACGAAAAAGAGTGGCTAAAGTAAACGTTGGCCCTTTAGAGCATGAGAAGGGGAATTTAGTTATGGGATATGATGAAATGGCCGAGGCATTGAACAGGTATTTTGTATCGGTCTTCACAGTGGAGGACACTAATAACATGCCAGTAATTGACAAAGAGACAAAGGTAGGTGAGGACCTGGAAACAATCATTATTACGGAAGAGTTAGTGTTGGGCAAGCTAATGGAGCTAAGGATTGATAAGTCTCCTGGCCCTGATGGAATGCATCCCAGGGTACTAAAAGA
>NW_025967030.1:20168-26000 GCF_021869965.1 Rhincodon typus | reverse complement strand
AAGGCCATGCTAAAGCTTTTTGCTCAGTTGGCATAACTGTAATTGGTTTCTTTTCATCAAATTGCTACGCTTTTGCTCAATGCAATTTTCTTCCGTTCATGTCTCATGCTGAGAACTTTAAGACAAAGTGCTAACGTAGCTCACTTATTGCTTAACTCGGGTTCCTTAAACTCATGTCTTCAACAGCCTTGTATCATGTTTTCTTCTCTGACACAACCCTACCTCATCCTTCCACTTTTGGATCTTTCTACTCACTGATTTCTCTCATTATTTGTTCATTGGTTATGGACCTGGCTGGCTAGGCCAGCATTTATTACCCAGCCCTAATAGCCCTGGAGGAGATGGTGGTGATCTGCCTTCTCAAACTGTTAGAGCCCTGGGGGGTATTGGTAGGAAGGGAGTTCCAAGATTTTGACCCAATGATAATGAAAGAATGACGATATGTTTCCGAGTCAGCATGGTGAGTGACTTGGCAGGGAATTTGCAGGGAGTGGTGTTCCTAAGCATCTGCTGCCCTTATCCTTCTGGATAGCAGCTGGCATGTGTTTGGAAGGTACTTGGAGACAGTTAATAACAGCAACTTTGCTGTTAGGGGCCTCTTTACCTCGTATGAACCTGTGTCTGGATCCTTTCTCTCTCTCATAGTCATAAAACATAAATCAGATAATATCTTAGCAATTATTTGCTCAGGTATAGAGTCATAGAATCATACAGCACGGAAACAGATCCTTAGGTCCAACCAATCCATGCTGACCATAATTCCAAACTAGACTAGTCCCACCTGCCTGCTCCTGGCCCATATCCCTCCAAACATTTCTTATTCATGTACTTATCCAAATGTCTTTTAAACATTGTAACTGTACCCACATCCACCACTTCCTCTGGAAGTTCATTCCACACACGAACCACGCTCTGTGTAAAAACTTGCCCCTCATGTCTTTTTTAACTCTTTCTCCTCTCACCTTAAAAATATGCCCCGAGTCTTGAAATCCCCCACCCTAGGGAAAAGACACCTGCCATTCACCTTATCTATGCCCCTCATGATTTTATTAACCTCTATAAGGTCACCTCTCAACCTCCTATGCTCCAGTGAAAAAAGTCCCAGCCTCTCCTAATAACTCAAACCCTCCATTCCCAGCAACATCCTGGTAAATCTCTTCTGGACCCTCTCCAGCTTAATAATATCTTTCCAATAACAGGCTGACCAGAACTGGACACGGTACTCCAGAAGAGGCCTCACCAACGTCCTGTACAACCTCAACAAAACGTCCCAACTCCTTTATCAAAAGTCTGAGCAATGAAGGGAAACGTACTAAATGCCTTCTTAACTACCCTGTCTACATGTGGTGCAAACTTCAAAGAATTATGTACCTGAACCCCCTAGGTGTCTCTGTTCTACAACAATATGTTGCTGGCTGTTTAGCTGAAAACATACAGTCCCTACAGTGTGGAAACAGGCCATTCAGCCCATCAAGTCCACACCAACCCTCCAAAGAGTATCCCACCTAGACCCACCCCCAATTTTCCTTGGCTAATCTTCCTAAACTACACATTCCTGGGCACTATGGCATGACCAGTCCACCCTAACCTTTGGACTGTGGGAAGAAACCGGAGCAAACCCACGCAGACACTGGGAGAACATGCAAACTCCACACAGACAGACGCCCGAGGGTGGGATCGAACCCGGGTCCCTGGCGCCGTGAGGCAGCAGCGCTAACCACTGAGCCACCGTGCCGCCTCAGTGCCTTCTTGTAAAACATCAGAAACAATGTAAACTCAATAAATGACTTTTCCAACTCTTAAAACAGTTGTTAGATCTTCACTGAACCCGAAAACCAAAATCTATTCTCCTTCACTTGAGAACCCAAGTTCTGAAATAATATGCCACGAGCCTGTGGAAGTGGTAGAATTTTTATTTTTAGAATGCTTTCTAGTTCAGGTGGATTCCAGTAATTTCCATTGTTTTCAAAAGAAAGCATTTATTCTCTGAAATAACTGTACAGAAGCTGGTATCCCATCACCAAGTCACCCTTTATTCACATGTACACAGTCCACTGCCTGTGACCAGCTAGCTTGGACTCAGTCCCTGAAGTGAGGGGATCCCCTGGTTATATCTGTCAGCCAGGGCTCCCTGATTGGCCCAGATTAACAACCCCAATCCAGGATCTTGTAGTCAATAAGATAACCCTGCTTCCAATCACTACCTTCTCCCTGTGTCTTTATATACATATTAATTCATGGATTGTGAATATCATAGGCTAGGCCAGCAATTATTGTCCAAAGGGTAGTTAAGAGACAACCACATTACTACGGGGTCTGGAGTCACGTGTAGTCCAGATCAAGTAAGGATGGCAGACTTTCTCCCCTCTAGGGCCAGTCGTGAACCATTAATGACTTGCTTTGAGATCCAGATTCCTTAAAATTCGTTGGAAAATGCTGGTTTGAATTCCGAGGCGACCGTGGGAGGTGGGGACCCAGGGAATCGAGTGGAGAAAGCAAACGGGGCAGGAATCACTCGGCGCATTTACTGGGCTTGTTACAGTCGGTGAGTGCAGATTCAGGGCCTGTTCTCACACGTTCAGGGCTTGTGCTCCAACTCCTTCCCGTAAACGGAGGGATTATGACCTCACTTGTTTTGCTGCAGTGAAGGGAAGTTCAGCGTTTAGCTGTGAATCACAGAGAGCTCTGATTACAAACTGTGTTGGTGATAGTGTGACCCCTGTTTATATAAGTGTGCGTCGTTGCCATCTGGTGGACGGAGCAACGAATGCTAATATTTGAGTCACAGACCTGTGCGCCACGGAAACAGACCCTTCGGTCCAACTCGTCCATGCTGACCAGATATTCTAAATTAATCTAGTCCCATTTGACCCATATCCCTCTAAACCCTTCCTATCCATGTACCCATCCAGGTGCCTTTTAAACGTTGTCATTGTACCAGCCTCCACCACTTCCTCTGGCAGCTCGTTCCACACACGCACCACCCTCTGCGTCTAAAAGTTACCCCTTACGTCCCTTTCAAATCTTTCCCCTCTCACCTTAAACCTATGCCTTCTCGTTTTGGACTCCCCTACCCTGGGGAAAAGACCTTGACTATTCACCCTATCCATGACGGTCATGATTTTATAAGCCTCTATAAGGTCACCTCTCAGCCTGTGATGCTCCAGGGAAAATAGCCCCAGCCCCTCCCTATAGCTCAAACCCTCCAACCTCGGCAACGTTCTTGTAAATCTTTTCTGAACCCTTTCAAGTTTCACAACATCTTTCCTACAGCAGGGAGACCAGAATTGAATGCAGTATTCCAAAAGTGGCCTCAACAATGTCCTGTACAGCTACAACATGACCCTCCCGACTCCTATACTCAAGGCACTGACCAATGAAGGCAAGCGTACCAAACACTTTCTTCACTGCCCTGTCTACCTGCAACTCCACTTTCAAGGAACTATGAACCTGCACCCCAATGACTCTTTGTTGGGCAATACTTCTACCGTTAAGTGCGTAAGCTCTGCCCTGATATCCCTTATCAAAATGCAAGGCCTCACATTTACCTAAATGAAACTCCATCTGCTGCTCCTTGGACCTTCTGATTAAGGTCCTGTTGTACTCTGAGGTAACCTTCTTCGCTGTCCACTGCACCTGCAACAGTGCTAACCATTCCTCCCATATTCACTTCCAAATCATTTGTATAAACGACAAAAAGCAGTGGGACCCAGCAGCCCTTGGTTGCAGAACTTTCATCGTCTCGTAGGCCTCAATGGGACCACCCGAGAAAGTAAACAGGTTGAGACTCCTTCCTATTCAATGTACAGCCAGATTCACCCTGGGGTATCGGAATGGGTGCCTGAAAAACCCCTTGCTTTGCCTGTAGTATCTGAGTAACTTTGAACCCAATTCGATGGACTTTGAGTCACGTTGAATGGAATAGAATCCAGGGAATAAGAATTCCAGAATGGCAAGAAACAAATATTAGTGACTGCCTCCCGCAACAAAACTAACAAGTTGGATTTCTATAGCACCACTGATTCGGTGAAACCTTTCATTTGGAGGGTAAATCAGAGAAAATCTGACCCCGAGCGACATGAGGGACAAATGGGGAGGCGTTGGCCTAGAGGTATTATTGCAAGGCTATTAATCCAGAGAGCCACGTAATGTTCTGGGGACCTGGGTTCGAATCCCACCATTGCAGGTAGTTGAGTTCGAAATCAATAAAAGTCTGGAATTAAGAATCTAATGATGACCATGAAATCATTCTCGATTGTTGGAAAAATCCATCTGGTTCACTGATGTCCTTTCGGGAAGGAAACTGCCATCCTTACCTGGTCTGGGCCTACATGTGACTCCAGACCCACAGCAACGTGGCTGACTCTTAACTGCCCTCTGGGCAATTAGGGATGGGGCAATAAATGCTGGCCTTGTCCAGTGAAGCTCTCATCCCGTGAACAAAATTAAAAAAAAATTGGGGAGTCCATTTAGGACTGAGATGAGGAGAAATGTCTTTGCCCAGAGAGTGGGGGAACCTGTGGAATTCTCTGCCACAGAAATTGGTTGAGTCCGAAATGTTGCATGTTTTCAAGAAGGTGATAGACCTAGTTCTTGGGGCTGAAGAGGGTGGGGGGGCAGCGGGAACAGGGGCTGAGTTGGATGATCGTACTGAATGGCAGAGAAGACTGGAAGGGCCGAATGGCCTGTTCCTGCTGCTGTTTTCTACGTCAGGTCATCAAATGCTCAGGCAAAGACTTTAGTTGCGTGGCGCAGAGAGAGAGAGAGGCACAGAGGTTTAGGGAAGGAATTCCAGAGCTTCGGGACCCATGCATCCGAGAGGAATGCCACTGTAGAACGATAGGCTGCTGTTGGAGTGATGGAAATGGGCTGGGCTGGTAAGGGGACACCAGCACGCAAGTGATCAATTAAAACCAGAGAGCCTCGTTGCCAATGGATTGCGTTTTTATTTATTGTGGCCTCATTTCTGTCGCGTTTATCCCCCTCTTGTCTTTCAGAGATGGACACGTGTAAAGTGGATCAGGGGATCTGCGGGCATGGAGTGTGTATCTACGAGCCGTCTGGGTACACATGCGCTTGCCACACCGGCTACCAACTTCATACCCACATCAAACACTGCGTGGGTAAGAGGCAGTTGCGTAGGGCCTTTCACAGCCTCAGCCCCTGAGCACTTTGGGAGTCTGGTGCACAGCCAGCTCCCGCTCGAACGGCAAATGGCGAGATCAGTCTGTCTTCCGTGACATTGAATGAGGAGCTAACGCTAGCCTGGGGAGAACCCTGCCCCCCGACCCCTACGGCCGGCTTTGAGCTTGTAAACTGTGGGGTCTCCGAGAGGGTTACAGATGGCGTTGAGGGACGGGGAACGCGGTCTGTACTTGCGCTTCCGAGGGTCGGCATGGGCTGGTTGTACAGAAGGGTCAGCTCCCGCGCTGTGTGTCTCTGTGACTCTGTCCTGTTCTTCCAGCTTCGCCGGGCAGAGGCAGAGATGTTGGTCAGGGAATATATGGTAGAAGTGGCGGGCAAAGTGGGGTGGGGAGTGGGTGAAATTGGAGACAAGAGTTCAGCAAACCCATATCGTCCCTCCCTGGCATGGAGGAGAGCAGGCTGGGAGTGGTAGACAGGATTGAGGGAAGCGCAGGTCCACCTTGGGAGGTGTGTTCCTGGAGCCTTGGAGGAGGGAAAGGGCCGAGTGTCACACCTTCCGCAATGGCGGGCCCTCAAGGCCCCTGCCGAGGGTTAAAATCGTTTCAGAGATAGTAGGAACTGCAGATGCTGGGGAATCTGGGATAACAAGGTGTAGAGCTGGATGAACACAGCAGGCCAAGCAGCATC
>NW_025967030.1:0-168 GCF_021869965.1 Rhincodon typus | reverse complement strand
GCTGTGTTCCTCCAGCTCTACACCTTGTTATCTCTAGGTCAGTTTTGAGTCGCTTGATCACTCAGTGTGCCTTCAGGATATCACGGGAAGTAAATACCCTGTGTTCTGACAAGAGGTCATCAAGCTGAAACGTTTCTCCCTCCATGCAACTGTGGAGTCTTTCCAGTA
>NW_025967029.1:22903-26019 GCF_021869965.1 Rhincodon typus | reverse complement strand
GTCAGCACATTCAAGATCTCTGGAGAGGAAAGGGAAGTTGAAGATAGCAGGCAATTTGTATGGGCAGTGGGGCTAATGGTTTTTTTTCTAAGGAGAGAGGCAATTACAGCAGATTTAAAGGAGTAAAGACAACATTATATGAAAAAACAACTAAAATGTGGATGAGGAGAGGAAGTTGGTTCATCAGCAGTTTCATGATTCCAGGGTAATATGCTACAAGACTCCCAACAATCCAGCTCTTTTTTAACTCAGTGCAACAACAAGAAGGGAAGTAGGAGAGAGGGAAGGCACTAAACTAAATTTGAAGAATACCACTGCCTTTTTAATAAATAAGTTAACAAATCACCTCTTCAGGGGATCCAGCACCCTTCCTTAAACAAAGATGCTTTTACACATCTCTGAACACTTTACCACCAACAAATGACTAATTTACATACAAAGCCATCAGGCACAGTGCAAAAACAACAGAAGTGAGGGAAAGGTGGAAAGTGAGGGAGGATACTAAATCAAAATGGAGTTGAGGAGAAATGATTCCCCTACTGAACAGTTTTCTCCCACTACCAAATCACCCATGTTACTTTTTTTTATATCCAGATGTGCTCTTTCCCCCTCACCAAATCAACTATGGTATTTTTTTCATCTATTAATCACCGCCAGTAAATCATTTGTTTTTTCACTTGAATAATTTACATGCAAAGCCTGTTAAAGATAATGGAAGCCACCAGAGGTGAGGGACACGGGCGAATCTAGCCTTTTTTTTTTAATACCAAAAGCTGTTATCATATTTTTACTGAGATAGTTTTATTTTCTCCCATGACTAAATCACTGTGATATTTTTTTCCCTGTTAACCGCCACCAGTAAATCAAGAGTCCAGCTTTTTTTCAATAAGTAAGATTTCCTGATGATGCATTTTAACTAATGACAGGGAGTTCTTTTATTTATTTCATAACCTGTTCAGTCATGTTATGGTACACCTCTGGAGCAGGTGGAACTAGAACCCAGGAGATAGTAGGAACTGCAGATGCTGGAGAATCTGAGATAACAAGGTGTAGAGCTGGATGAACACAGCAGGCCAAGCAGCATCATAGGAGCAGAAAGGCTGACGTTTCAGGCCTAGACCCTTCTTTTCTGACACATACTTCCAACAGCTTTAAAGATTTTTTTTAATTTCTGCTTTCTCTTCATTTGATCTGAACCTTCCAGGTTCTATAACGAGTGAATGATTGGCTAGCGAAGAACTGAGATTGTTTATAGTGATATTAATTCACAAAATAAGGTTAGAAATTCATTTGTCACATAAACAAAAAATGTTTACCATTCTCACTGAAAAAACAGCACCAATTATTTTGCTAAGATTTTTTTCTTTCTCCAGCCAATTTTTGCATCTAAACTGAAGATACATGATACCTGTGGTGTACACAATCTTCATGGCATGCCTGGAATACTTGGAGGTATAGCTGGTATAATTGCATCTGCCATGGCCAGTACAAATGTATATGGTGTTGGGTGAGTTTTACTAAGGGACACCATTTATTGTGTTTTAAGTTCTACATCTTAAACACTGTGCACAAATTTTGACCATTTATTTGGTAAAGCAACCTTTAGCAATTGGAATGGAATACTAACTGGCATGTCGTCTTATCTCTCTTGGACTGTGACCCCAACACCAGCCAGTAAGTTATAGAATTGCTAAGACTGCAACTGACCTCATCTCCTCTGGAAATCTTTCCTCTACAGATTTCGATCTCATTGTCCCATAAACTCAAACAACCCACTTCTTCTTCCTTCCCAAGATCTGCAAACAGGGCTACTGTAGTAGACTCATCGGTTCAGCTGGTTTGTTCCACATAACTGATTTCTTCTTAACTTTTTTATCCCCTTTTGTCTCATCTCATCCTCAGTATCCACATAGTTCTAATGAAGCTCAATATATGCTTGAGAAATTGTATCAATTAGGCACGATATAAAGTGGAATTCAATCAATTTCAATTGTAATCTTTGCCCCATTTGGGATGATAACTATTGTTAATCATGTTTCTTTTCGCATTCACACATCTATTGAACACATCTTTGTTTATTTGTTCTAATACCACCTTTTTTTGCCTTGCACCATCATTTCTTGGCGTTAGGAGTAGAAACTGAGAATTTTTTCACCTTTTGCAATGCAAACTTTTCTATACTTTTCCATTCTCCATTTGTGAAGAGTACACCTTTTTATTTCCTTTGATTTTATTCTGTGGACTAAATAAAAACAGAAGATCCTGGTTTAAACAAAGAAGACTGTGTAAAAAGGTGGCTGCAGTTTTAAAAACCATGTTTATGGAGCTTACTATGAGTCACATACAATGCTACTTTTCTCTGGAACAGTGAGATGGAGAGTAGGTACCCTGGAGTAAAAGGGATTTGATCTGAAGGGAATAATTTCTTGACAACATCTTGATTAGCTTCTTACCAAGTGACTATGGCTTGTGTGGAACCAGAGCAGCAGAGAACCATCTAATCTACAAAGAGAAAGCATAAACAAAATCTCTGTCTCTCCTGTGTGGAGATACCAGGAACAGCTAGCTGCCTTCCACTCCCACTCACCTTTTTCTGCAGTCACCTATTGAAGGAAGAATAAAACATGCTTAAATGCAATGAAAGGATTAACTTTCAACCAGTAAATGAAAGAGAGCATCAGTATGCAAACAACTTTATGCTAACAGCAAAGAACTAAAAGAAACAAATTATTGCATGCTATGTTCCAGAGTAGTGCCATCAAACTGTGTTTCCTTGACGATTTTTCGATTTCCCACCCTCAATATCAGTGTCTTGTCTGTCCTTGTGTCTGTATGTGTGAAGGGGGAAGTTTAAAAAAAAGGAAAGTTTATGTATAAAGTTATGTCAGCCATCCACATTTCCTAATTTCCATTAATTAAAGGCAACTTGATCGTAATATTCAGTTTTTCCATGTTAAGTGCAGAAAACCTGTTAAGTTTTTTCTTTTGGAGATAGTAGGAACTGCAGATGCTGGAGAATCTGAGATAACAAGATGTAGAGCTGGATGAACACAGCAGGCCAAGCAGCATCAGAGGAGCAGGAAGGCTGATGTTTCGGGCCTAGACCCTTCTTCAGA
>NW_025967029.1:0-22803 GCF_021869965.1 Rhincodon typus | reverse complement strand
CTGGAATTCATTAGTCAAGTAAATTGCAGACTTTATGTTGTTTGGCTAAATCTTTTTAAACGTGTAACAATTCCTGGAATAAGGGAGCTTGATTTCCAGAGCACTATCCTAGTGAATTATAACACTACTTAATTTGGATTTTAAGCTCTTCTTCAGCTGAGTCAACCGCTGAATAGATATTTGGTGATTTAATAATCCCAATATTGCAGCAGGAAATTTGCACTATTGAAGTGCAATCTGGGCTAGAGCTACAGTATTTTTTTGTGGTGACTGCATTGGGAACTGAGCTTCTGTTAAATATTTTGTCCAGTTGTGATTTGGCAAAAAGCATGGACACCAAGTATCAGCTGGGGGTGAATCAAAAAGTTTGTTTCAATGCTGTTTCCCAAGAAGATGTGGGCTAAGGGAGCACCCAGACATTAGGTTGGGGCAGCACAGTGACTCACAGTGCCAGGGACCAGGGTTTAACGCCACCCTCGGGCGACTCTCTGTGTGGAGTTTGCACATTCTCCCCGTGTCTGTGTGGGTTTCCTCCCACAGTCCAAAGATGTGCAGGTTAGATGGATTGACAATGCTAAATTGCCCATAAAGGTGTACGTTGGATGGATCAGCCATGGAAAATGCAGGTGAAGGTGCAGCACTCCAAAAGCTTGTGATTTCAAATAAACCTGTTAGGCCATAACCTGGTGTCATGTGACTTCTGACCTTACATTATTCCAGTAGGTTTCTTTGCTTACTTGCACAGACTTTATGACCACTAATGCCATGATTATGACCATTAGAATTGTAATCAGTAATATCCCCATCTCTACATCTCAAGGTCCAAACCTCATAGTTTGAGATTACATGGAACTCTGACTGGATGTCCCAATCTGTTTTGCTTGAGTTTAGCACTAAGGTAATAGTGTTGTACCACTTCCAGAATTTTTAGTCCACTCTGTGCTCTGATCTGATGTAGTACAACATACTTAGTCTCAATTCTTGGCTCAAGTAAGGTCAATGTCCCTTTCCTCTCTAAATTTCATTTCAGGCATTCTTACACATTAAGATCTTAGTTGAACTGTTTTTTCTGATAACCATGGGTTCTGACTTCTTGTTCCTTAACCAGACTTTTGATCCTGACTTTAAGGTTAACAGATTGTTCGCTGTGTCTTTTAGCAAATCTACTGCTTTCTACTTTTCCATAGTTCTTTTATCATCTCCTGATCCTGAAACGATATTTTTTGCTTGTGATTATAATCTAAAATTATAATTATAATACATATTCAACCTCCACCCCATTAACAGTTCCACTGGTTAGTCTTGCACTGAAATTGAATCATACCTTACAGACAATGTCCCAGTCAACACCATCAGCATCCTTAGTTATGTCCTATTCAAACTTCAGGACAGACCCATCAGAAGTGCTGGCACAGTAGTATAAAGCTGGGAGGGAATTGACTTGGAAGTCCTCAACATTTACTCTAAACCCTACGATGTTTCATGACTTTAGGTCCAAAATGAGCAAGGAAACCTTCTGCTCATTACCACCGACCACACCGCCTCTACTAACTCAGCTGGTCAAGTTCTAAAAGACATAACTGCCTGGTTGGATCTACAGCAGGCAAAGAGGGTATCAATATGAAGGAAAATCAACTTGAACTCATCTTCACCAATCTACTTTTCACAAATGACATCCATGACAGTCTTAGTAGATGTGACAACCACACAGTCCTTGTGGAGATGAAGACCTAGCTTGGCACTTAGGATTCTACCGTGTTGTGGAGTACCACCCACTAAATGGGATAGATTTCAAACAGATCCAGCAATTCACAACTTAGTAACCAATAGGCGCAGTGTGCTAGTAGATTGTAACCTCTATCTGTAACATCAAGGCCTGGTATTTCCCCCACTCCACCATAATTATTAACCTGGGAGATCAACCCTGATTCAAGGAAGAATGCAGGAGAACATGCCAAAAGCAACATCAGGCATACTTAAAATGTAGATGTCAACCTGGTAAAGCAACAATACAGGACTACCTTCAAGCCAAACAACATAAGCAATAAGTGATGGACAGAGCTAAATAATCCCACAACTAACCAATTAGGTCTAAGCTCTGCAGTCATACTACACCCATTGTGAGTGGTAGTGGATAATTAAACAACTCACTGGACAAGGAGGTTCAAGAAATATCTCCAATTCAATCAAGGGGTAGTCCAGCACTTCAGCACAAACTATCAGACTGAAGTATTTGCAACAATCTTGATTATAGAGCATAATGAAGGAAAATGTTAAGTTCTTTATTTTGGTAGGAATAATAAAAAAAAGAGTATTACTTTAAATGTTGAAAGATTGGGGAATTCTGAGGTACAAAATAACTTAGGTGTTCCAGCTAGTATACAGGTAGAGCACATAATCAAGAAGACCAAATTTAGTTACTTGTGACAAAAGAACAATGATTGGTGGTGATCACAGAGGATAGGCGGCATCTACGCAGAGAACACAAGCTAACATTTTGAAAAGTCTAGATGACTCTTCATCACAGTCATCATCAAAGTTAAAACATTGTTTTAAAATTAGGTGTGACCTTTTAAGGATGGAGATGAGGAGAATTCCTTTCTCTCAGAGAGTTGTGCAATGTTGGAACGCTCTGCCTCAGAAGGTAGTGGAGGTAGGGTGCTGCGAATATTTTTAAAGTGGAAGTGCATAGATTCTTGTTCGGCAGGAGAAACAAAAATTTTCGGGGATAGATAAGAATGTGTATTCAGAGCACAGAGCAGCCGTGATCTTATTCAATGGTGCAGTAGGTTTGAAATGCTAAATGGCTTACGTTTGCTCTTAATTCATATGTTTGTAAAATGCACAATTTCTAATGTTTAACATATTTGTTTGTTAGACTTGACCTAACTTTCCCAGCAGGAAGAACTGGTATTCTACAGGCTGGATATCAAGCTGCTGGATTAGGTGCATCCCTTGCTCTGGCCCTTATTGGAGGGACCATCACAGGTCAGAAACCACAACACAACCAATAATTCTTTTTCAGTGAATAGCTTAATTACAAATACAGCCTTCAGCATGATGCACTCACAACAGTTAATTTGACAATCAATCAAGTAGAAAAAGAATATTTGTATTGTAATCAGTAACTAGGCTTTGACTTTGATGGAGGCCAAAGATCCATTTGTTACCCATTATAAATTTTTAATATATAAAGCTGTCCTCCTCTACTGAAATTAATTATGGTAATTATTCAAACTGTCTTGTTTTATAGGCCTGAAGGTCTTATTGTCAAGATGATGATATGAAATTACAGGTTTACATGTTACAATATAACTCATGGCATCTCATTTTGCTAGAATTATGATTTGTACACAGAAATGTGGGATAAGAAGATATATATTCAATATCCAACTGAAACTACATTAGTCAAATCATTTTGAATTGAAACTCATGTTTTCAATCAAATTCTGTACATGAAAGAATAACTATCAAAGACAAATGGACATGCCTCAACAATATATTCTGCTTGGCTTACATGGTATTTCCTTGTTCACTGCGAATAAAGCACATTGACTGCTTTATCAACTAAATGATGTACTTTCGATGCACTTATGGCAGGCAGTATGAATTGGAGGGTTTCTCTGTCAGATACACCTGCAATGGAACAGCTTCCCCATGTTAGAAGACTCTATGCCAAGATCAAAATATCATCTTTATTCCAAGGGACTACCTTATATCCACACACTACCTGAAGTATATAGTCATAGGAGTGGCTAGCAAATCAAATGCGCTGATGAATACTTGTACAAATCAGTCCAAATTTTAAAAAAAATTAAGAAGTGAGGAATTCAGACCAGACTAGATTTAGATGAACTACAGCGCAGCCTTTTCTAAATTAGGTGCAGAATGTCAGAATTTTTTTTGTATATGTATAATAGTAGCTTATAATTTTTTTTATCTTATTGTGGTTTTCTGTGAAAGGGCATATAAACCATCCATCTTTGTTATGTCTATCCTTTTACTACAAAAGAGGTCACCACAGGTGAATGTTAATTATACAAAAATATACATTCATTCACATAATTAATTAAAATGTTTTATGAGTTTCCTACACCAGTGTCATTAATTTTTCATTTGGGTGTTATCCCATTCTCAGCATTTTTCATTAACACACAAATCAATATTGGACTACTACACTTTTCCATTGGAGTAAATAGAATATTATGTCTGTAACTTATAATTCAAAGGACTGATAACTACTTATAAGGCTAGCAAAAATATTATTCAAGAGGTAAATGTCAATGAACTAAGAACTGACTGACCATACATGATGAAATCCTCTCTTTTTACTGTGTGGAAAAATTAATGTCCTGAAGGGAGAGATAAATAATTATAACTTGAAAATATACTTTTCCTGCCTTCACAGGTTTCATTCTATGCATTTCTTTTTGGGGACAGCCACCAGATCAAAATTGTTTTGATGATGATATTTATTGGGAGGTATGAAATTGTTACATACTCATATAAAATTTTATATAGGAATACCATCTTTTTTGTCTGTACTCACAACTTACAAGTAATTTTGCATTTAAACTGCTAATGCACTTACCTTTTGCTTTTAATACTTCAAATTTGGTATTATTTTTGACATGTCTTGAATTTTGAATCTCAAAAATGATTATTTAATAGAAATATACAGTTTAGTGTTAATTTATGCTAGAGAAAGAGCACCTGAAAGAGATGATAGGTTAATGGTATTCATCTGCATTATAACTGCAACAGGCAGTCAGTCCACCTATGGCCTCATGTTCAACTACTCCATACATGACCTAAGAACACACAATGTAGAAACTAAATGCAAACCGTTCAAATATATTCAAGGCTAAGATCATGCATATAGGTAAGCATTAATTATGCGATCCATTCAAAAACTGGTTAGCCCAGTGTGCTAGATATGAATTCTAAATCATTGTTATTCCATGATCCTCATATGTTATTTTATTTGTAAAAGTCTAATCACACTTTTACATAATGGGGTATCTTATTAATATTTCTCAAGTCCTAGATCTAATGTAGACAGGATCTAAATGTATGGTTTTACACAACAATTACGTATTAAATTGCAAAATTTTGATCAAGTACCCCGTTACTGCGCATGTGAGACACAAGCTCAAATTCCTCGATGACAGCATTAGCCATGACCTTCGATTCAGGAATAAAATTGTAAACTGACAGCATAAATGAAAAGTTCAATGAATTTGCATCTTCAAAGCTTTTTGTTTCTCTTTCATGGTAGTGATTCTTTTACTTATTTGCAGGTGCCAGACGGTGAAACTGAAAATGAAAATCTACTTTCTTCAGAACATGGAAGGCAGAAAACTAATGCTGAAGCATGAACCGACGTGATTTTTTTTTTAAAACGTCATCAACATTTAAAGCCTGCCAAACGGAAATCAAAAACACTAATATTTCACCCAAAATATTTTATATAGCACAGTCTATTTAAATGAATAAAAAAGAAGTCTGAGAATTATATTAGAATTAATTTACTGTGCTATTTTGTACGGTAAAATAACTTGATAAAAATACAAAATATGCTTCTCTTTTGATAATATCCAGGCTTTTTTCTATTTCTTTTTATTCATATAGTTCTTAATTTTCTAGTGCTCTGTTTGATTTGCTTATACATAACACGTAGAATTCTTTTTTATTGTAGTTGCAGAGAGGCAGGACATCAAGTTATTGTGGATTCAAATACACTGCAGGACTCAAGCTTAATTGTAGTAAATCAAATACGGAGAGTGTGTTGCATTGCTAAAAGTTGATTGGTATAGATTCTTGATAATCAAGGGAATGAATGTTTATCAGGGATAAGTGGAAATGTGATGTGATCCTATTGAGTGGTGGAGCAGGCATGAGGGAATGAGTGGTCTAATTCTCCTAATTCAGATGTGCATACATATGTTCATGAAGCCGTTCTGATATGTTAAAACCAAGTTACTATCTGGCTTGTCTCGTGGATTCTGTAGCACTTTTTGAAGAAATCTAGGGAGTGCTCCCAGTTTTCGAACCAGTGTTAATTCATTTAACCAACATGGTAAAAACACAGTACTTGATTACTCATGTCAGTTCTGTTTGTGAGGCTTCACTGTGATGTAGATCTGTCTAATGTAAGATACATAAGAACAGTGACTATGCCTCAAATAAAAAAAATATTACTTTTGAGACAATTGGGATATTTTGAGCATCTGAAAAGCATTATATGAATGGCATTTTTAAAATCTTAGCTACATAATACATATTAGAGCAGTGGGATAAATACTGAAGTTAATCTGTGCACTTCAAGTATGGAGTAGAAAATAGCAAAACGTTCTCAAAGCTGACCAGTATGCAAAGGTCACATTGGGAAGTGCATATATAAGGACAGAACTGAGCTTGTTAAAATTCTTGTATGTCAAATAACCTACCATTACTGGACTTACATGTCGAATGGCCACTTCTAGACACTGGAGAGACTAACATTTAAAGTTTTTTCTTCCTGGTATAAAACTTTAACAAAATAATCATTCAAGTCTGAAGATGGTAAACAAACTAAGATCAAAAAAGCAAAATTGCTTTACAGCAGTGATACTGACAGAAACTTTCCAACACAAATTAATTTACAAAATAAATTACATTTAGATAACATAGTGAAATGTTCCTATATGTTTAAGAAGAGTGCAGGAGAAATAAGTCAGATAACTAAAACCTTGTTTAAAGAGGTAGCTTTAAGGAATGTCTTACAGAACAATAGGAGACAAGCTGGAGAGATGTGGGGAGAGAATTCCAAAGTTAACTGCCTTGACAGCTGATGCATTTGTTAACCAAATGTGTAGCTAAGGAACTGTGGTTGAGGTGATGAACAGAAGGACCAAACTGGTTGAAAACAGAATTCTTAGAGGATTTTAGAACTCTGGGAGATCACAGAGTTAGAGAGGAGTGAGGGATTTGAACAGGAGGATAAAACACTTCAATTTAAAGCAAGTACCAAACACAGTTTCTCATTGGTAATGGGAAAAGACCGTTTTAAGTTTTTTAAATGTTTCAAGGATAAATATAATTTGCACCTTTCAAGATCTATATACCTGTGGGTCGTATAAAGCATTTACAAAATGTGCAGCAGGAAATAGAGTTGAAATATATATGAAAACGAAAAGAAGTGCAGAAAGCTACAAAATAGTAAATATTGCTGATACAAAATGACATGTGAATGCATGACAAAATAATCTTTTTTATGTGAGCAAAAGCAATCAACAATGACTACATTTTAGACATATATTCTGTAAATGGAAACCCCAATAGCATTGTTTTCTTTATTCTGTGTAACATTCAACAAGACCTTCATTACAGAGTTACGAATCTAATATTATTCCATTTCCAAGAACAAAGATTTTGTACACCCTATGCAGTTTATCAAATGCTTGCATCAGGTTATATTATGTAAGTATTAACAGCAAGTCTGCAAGAAAAATACACAGTAACAAGTAACAGATGGCATAAAATATATCATATAGCTTGTGAAAGAAAAACCTGAATGCACGTTTTATGTTTAATTGATTAATGTTGTCTAAAGCTTAAAAATCTTGGTGTAGCAATGTGCTTAATAGTTTTTACAAGGTATGTATTTTCTGCTTTTGTGGAGAATATCACGCTACTGATTTTTGCATTTTTATCACCTTGTTTATGATTCTACAAATGTATATAATACAATCACATTTATAATTATATGGCAGTCTTGTAATTGTTGTATTTGACAAAAGACCCAGATGTTATGAGTTGGATGTTCTACATCTAAAACTATGATGCAAGTCTCAATAAATGTAATACTTTCTTGTAAACTTACAGCATAGGAGGAGTCTATTTGGCCCATCAAACCTCTGTACCAGCTGCAGAAAAATGATAGATGATATCTCACGAAAAACCTGTCATCCCTATCTGGGCAGACATAGATATGATGTCACTTCCTTACTACATGGCTGACTCTTAATTGCTTCTAATGTGACCAAGCAAACCAACCTTTTAGAGGTCATTATTACATTGCACAGTAGTGCACAATCAGGTATTGATTAATTAATGAATAATGCTCCATGGTAAAGATCATTAAGAGGGCAACACGGTGGCTCAGTAGTTAGCATTGCTGTCCCACAGGGCGATGGTCCATGTGGAGTTTGCACATTCTCCCATATCTGTATGGGTTTCCTCTGGGTGCTCCAGTTTCCTCCCACAGTCCAAAGATACGCAGGTTAGATGGATTGGCCATGCTAAATTGCCCAGAGTGCCCAGGGATGTACAGGCTGTGTTAATTAGCCATGGGAAATACAGAGTTACAGGAATAGAGTGGGGGTTGCATTGCTCTTCAGAGGGTCTGTGCAGACTTGATGGACCGAATGGTCTATTTCTATATTGTAGGGATTCTGTGAGGAGGCTCTGGGGAACATTGGTAATGTGTTTCAATTTCCATTGCCAAGCAGAACATGATGGTAACGTAACTGACCAAGCCAGTTTCAAAGATTTGGTCCCAACTCATACTGGGTCAGATGAACAACGCTTGGAAACAACTGACTTGTCTTTGAAATTAAAAAGAAAACTCTGAACAGCAGGTTGCATTAGCAGTCAGGGAAATAGAGGCTTCCTTTAGACTGTGCTCAGATTGAGGAATTGTAAATCACTAGTGGAAAGTCTCAAAGCCTAGAATATACTCATTCCAAGATCAATATTTCATTTGTAAGCTATGTTGTCCAGAAAACTCTCTTGTACGCTGCTTATGATCAAGACATGGTTCTGTTGAAGCTGGACTTTTATTTCAGCCCTAGAGATAGAAATGTCAGCATTCAATAGTCTTTTTGATTTTTTTCTATATCCGTTCATGACATTTGAATGATATATAAACCTGGATGCCTAAAACTCCTTAAGATGGGGATAGTGCAGTTGATGTAATCTTTGCATACTTCATTAAGACTTTTGACAGCTTGTTGCATACAAGACTGTTCAAGAAGATATCCATGGGATCCAGGGCATTTTGGCAAATTGGATTCATAATTGGCTTAGTGGTACAAAACAAAGGGTGATGGTCAAAGGTTTTTTTTAACTGGAAGCCTGTGTCCTGTAGTGAACTGCAATGTTCAGTGCTAGGCCCCTTGATGTTTGATGTGTACAATAATAATCTCGACATGAATGCAGGAGACTTGATCAGTAAGTTCATAGATGATGTGAAAATTGATAATGCAATACATAGCAAGAAGGAAAGTCTTAGATTACAGTATGATATAGATGTGTTGATCAGATGGGCAGAACAGTAGTAAATGGAATTTAATCTGAAAAAATGTGAGGTGATGAATTTTGGGATGACCAAACAAGGCAAGGGGATACACAATGAATGAACCTCATTCTTGTCGCCACATTACCAAAAGGATGTGGATGCTTTGGAGAGGGTGCAGAGGAGGTTCACCAGGATGTTGCCTGTTATGGAGGGCGCTAGCTATGAAGAGAGGTTGAGTAGATTAGGATTATTTACATTAGAAAGACTGAGGTTGAGGGGGGACTTGATTGAGGTCTACAAAATCATGAGAGGTATAGACAGGGTGGATAGCAAGAAGCTTTTACCCAGAGTGGGAGACTCAATTACTAGGGGTCACGATTTCAAGGTGAGAGGGGAAAAGTTTAAGGGAGGTATGCGCGGAAAGTTCTTTACGCAGAGGGCGGTGGGTGCCTGGAACGAGTTGCCAGCAGAGGTGGTAGGGGAGGGCACAATAGCGTAATTTAAGATGTATCTAGACAGATACATGAATGGGCAGGGAGCAGAGGGATACAGATCCTTGGAAAATAGGCGACAGGTTTAGATAGAGGATCTGGATCGGCGCAGGCTTGGAGGACCGAAGGGCCTGTTCCTGTGCTGTAATTTTCTTTGTTCTTTGTTCTTTGTTCTAACCCTAGAAAGTACAGAGGATCAGAAGGATCTTGGTATGTATGTGAATTGATCCTTCAAGGCAACAATATAGGTGGATAAGGTTATTAAAAAGGTATATGAGATATTTGCCTTTCTTAGTTGAGGTATTGAAATCAAGAATAGAGAGATTATGTTGAAGCTGCATAAGATAATAATTAGACCGCAGCTGGAGTACTGTATACATTTTAACTACAGAGGCACTAATTCTTTAAAGCAGAGAAGGCTGAAGGTATACAAACCGTGAGGTCAAAAATCACACAACACCAAATTATAGTCCAACAAGTTTATTTGAAAACACATCCTTGCAGAGCCTTACTCCTTATTTAAATAGACAGGAATAAGCTTTCCCCTTAATAAAGATGTCAATAACCAAGATACATAAATTTGGGGAGGAGGTTTAGAGGGCATTTAAGGAAGAATGTTTTTATCCAGTGGGTGATAGATATCTCAAACTCACCAACAAAAAGGGTTGTAGAGGTAAGAACCATCACATTTAACTAAGTATTTACATTAACACCTGAAACACTATACCATACAAGGTTACAGGCTAAGTGTTGAAAAGTGGAACTAGAATAGATGGGTGCTTGATGGTTAAAGCAAACATGAAGGGTTGAAAAGCCTCTTTCTGTGCTGGGAAACATTAAGACTCATCAAAATCTCTTACTCAAACATCTGTGGAGAATAAAATTGAACGTATTCAAGTCTGAGATTGTTAGATGCTTGATCTACAGGGAAGTGAAAGGGTACAAGGATCAATCAGGCAAAAAGGTAAATTTTATGCAAAATCAAATCAGCCTTTACCTTATTGGCTTAAGGTGCTACGTGGCCTACTCTTGCTCCAATTTCTTGCACTTTTATATTCAGTACAAAATACTAGTGAACATTCAGCTCCTCCATTGTTGGAGGCTCATGAAGACTAGTTAATAAATTAAAGTTGCCATAATCCCAGACGACCATAGGGCTGCTCTCAGTAGAGAGAGATGACTGGTAGCAAGTTTAACCTGACGGTCACCACAGCTCAGGAAAGTTTGATAACTAGAACACTCATGGTAACCTCAGCTGTTATGGGAATTCAACCCGCACTGTTACCATCAATCTGTATTGCAAACCAGCTATCCACTCAACTAAGATAACTGACACCCCACTGGCTAATAATATAGCAGTGAGATCAACATTCTTGTAATTTGATTCCCATCTAACTGAATTTTTTTGGCAGCATGTTAAAATGAAGCCAAAAATTTATTCTTACAAAACCAAATTCTTTACCGAGTTAAAGCGACTTGTGCTGCATGACTATTTTTGAGAATCTATTTTTGGAAGGATATCTACTTTTACTTTAAAGCTGATAAATTCCTTTTTTTCTAGTTTGTGCAACATATTTTTCTTCTGCTATTTTAAAAAAAATATGCTATTTACATTATTGCTGAGAGACATACATTTTACAGTATGGGCCAATACATATAACTTGACCTTGCAATTTAAATGACTAGCTAAACAGACTGATCAAAGTACAAAGGAAGGAAAACCATGTACAAGTTAGTTGGGTCCTCAAATCAGTCAATCGATAAGACTTTGTGTCCTTGAACTGATTACAGCATGATAATGGGAGGGATAATGCATCATATCACCATTCAACTTGATTTGGTTTTATTCACCTTTTCTCTTATTTATAATGAAAAAAAATGCAGAAAAGGCAGGGAGTGGAATTAGGTAAGTTGTTCTTGCAAAATGCCAACATGCACACAACAAACCAAATGGCCTCTTTCAGAGTATTTATCACTCAATGACTTCCTTGTTTTCGGATGGCAGTATTCATGACCCTGCCATTCATACCATCTCTGGACACATTTTATTTCTTTCCTTGTTCTATTACTACACCATTTTAGACTTGAACTATAAAGCCCTTTGTAATTCAATCTCACCCTATGAAAGACATTTTGTTCTTTTCCCACCTGTTCCCTTTTCATTTGTTCAAAACCAATTGCACTTCTAACTTTTTCGCAGGTCTCATGAAAGGCTACAAATTTTGACCTTTTTTCCAATTTAAATTTTATTCATAAATTTAAAAAACAATGAGTTTAAAAAACAAATGCAAAACAAAACAGTGTCTTTCAATACTGTACTTCTAAAAAATGCCTGGTAATGTCTGGCATTGTTGCATTGGGCATGTGTTGCTTCAGAATCTGAGGAGTTATAAATGGCGTTGAACATTGTGCAATCATTCATAAACATCATCACTGTCTCTATGATGGAAGGTCATTGATTAAGCAGCTGAAGATGGCTAAGCCTAGGACACCACCATGGCCTAGAAAACCTGCAGTGATGTCCCGGAATATAGATGATAGCCTTCAATATACACAACAATCTTCCTTTGGGCCAGCTACAACTCCAACCATTGGAGAAATTTTCCCCAATTCACACTGACTGTAATTTTGCAAAGGTTCCTTCACGTAATACCATGATGTCAAGGGTAGTCACTCTCACTTCACATCTCCAATTTATCTCTTCTGTCCATGGTAGGAACAATGCTGTAATGAGGTGAGGAACTGACTGGCTCTATCAGAATTGATGGTCCTTCCATCAGTTTGCTGATGATCAAGAATAGACTGATAGGACAGTAATCAGCTGGTTTGGATTAGTCCTGATTTTTGCACAGTACACACCAGGGCAATTTTCCACATTGTCTGGTAGCTGCCAGAAGAGTTGCTGTATTTGAACAGCTTCTTTTGGAGCACAAGTAATTCTGGAGCTCCAGTTTTTGGTACTATTTATGAAATACTGGCAGAGCCCATGATATTTTCAGTATCCAATGCCTTTTTGATATCATAAGGAGTGAACTCAAGTGGTTGAAGATTGGCATCTATGAAGTATGGCACTTCAGGAGGAAGTTGAAATAAGACCATAAGAAATAGGAACAGGAGTAAGCTATTCACCTCTTCAAGCCTGCTCCATCATTCAATAGGATCGTGGCTGATCCAACATGCCTCACATTTACTTTCCTGCATTTTCGCATAAATGTTGATTCCTTTACAGATCAAGAGTCTATCCAGCTGAGCCTTAAATATACACAAAGACTCCCAACCCTCTGAGGGAAGAAATTCTTTTTCATCTCAGTCTTAAATTGGAGTCCACTTTTTCCCCTGAGACAATGCCCTCTGGTCCTACACTCTCCTATGAGGAGAAACATCCTCTCAGCACTCACCTTGTCAAGGTGCTTAAGAATCCTATATATTTCAATGAGGTCACCTCTCATTCTTCTAAATTTCAATGAGTAGACTCCCAACCTGTTTAACTTTTCTCATAAGACAATCCCTCCATACTTGAATCATCCTAGTGAATCTTCTCTGACTTGCCTCCAATAAACTATCATTTCTTAAATAAGGAGATCAAATCACTCTGCAGATGTGGTTTCATCAGCATCTTATACAGTTGCAGTAAGATTTCCCTACCATTATACTCCAAACCCCTTGAAAGAAGTGCCAACATTCCATGAGCCTTCCTGCTGCACCTGTATAATAGTTTTCTGTGTTTTGTACATAAATATCCCCAAGTCTCTTTGTGTTGCGGCTTTCTGCAGTTTTTCTCCATTTAAATAATACCCTGTTCTATGCCTTTTACACTGATCTGCTAGGCCCACCATCATTAAGGGTGGGAATATTTGTGGAGCCTTCTCCTCCTATTAGTTCTTTACCTGTCCACCACAACTCAGGGATGAATGCAGCAGGATTACAGAATTTCAATTTGATCAATTGTGATCGAATTGTGGCATCATTTGGCTTTGTCCATGGCATGTGGTTTGGCATGAATGTTGTCTTGTGTTGTAGCTTCAATAGGTTGACAGTTCATTCTTAGGTGTGCCCTGTGTTGTTCTTAGCAGGCCTCCTTCACTCTTCATTGAACTTGCTCTATTCCCCAGCTTGACAGCAATAGTAGAGTTGATGACATGCTGGGCCATGAGGTTACAAACTGCAATTGAATATAGTTTTGCTAATGATGATAATCCATCGTGCCTCAAGGCTGCCCAGTTTTGAGTTGCTAGGTCTGTTTAAAATATATCCCATTTAGCATGGTTTTAGTGCCACATGTGATGGAGGGTATCCTCAATGTGAAGACAGGACTTTACCTCCTTTATCTCTGTAATGGTCACTACTTCTAGATTGGTAACCAGATTGGAATAGGCCAGGTAAGTTTTTCTTTCCTCTTTTTAATTCCTGTGACTCAGATCCAGTCTGGCGCTTATGTTCTTGAGGAAACTGAGTTACCCTTGGTGATAAACGTCGAAATCCTAACCAAGAATACATTCTGTACCTTTTCCACCCTTCATTCTTTTTCAATTACAGTTTGATGTGGAGGACTACTGACATCTCTGGTTGGGTTGTCTTGCCAGTGGAACAGAACAAACCCAACAGTGGTGATGTTTGAGACATTGCCTGCACGGTATCATTATGACAATTGACACCTTCATTACTTTTATTTTTATTACTTTTGGTTTAGACCTGCAAATTGTGAGCCAACAGCTGAAGATGGCCTTTGAGCTATGAGTAACAATCTGGAAGTTACTTGCAGGTTGAATTTTGTTCCAGCACTCTATAGTGTTTCAACTTCGGAGAGGCAATATGTTCAAACAGACAGTGGATGTTTGAATGTTAACAGGGGCCTTATAGGGAGTTATGGTTACAATCAGTCTAATAAAGAAAAGGTTGGGAAAAAACAGAAAGAGAAACCAAAGTTTGCACTGGTTTCAAACAGTGTGTTTTTTTTTTATCAGGATTGTGGCTGACAAAGACTACAGAATGGAAATTTGATTGCTTCCTGGTTATCCTCCCATTATCAATTTATTTAAAATTCAGAGAATAATTCTCAGTTATAAGAATTAAGTGATATTCAGCAGAGCCTACTGGAAGCTGTTTGCATTGAGCGGTGTCTTCAGAAACTATGCAAGATACAATCCTATGTGCCTGTAGTATTACAGATTGTGGAGACTAAGTAAGCGAACTACCCTGTTACAGCTCTCATTTTTCTTTGATTTATCATTTAACTGTTTTTCTGTCTGGCTTTGTGTGAACAGGGACTAGAATTGAAAAAGATTGGGTTTAAATCATAGGCATTATATTACCTTGTTGCTTAACTTTGCTCCACCAAAGCTACTGTATTCAGAATAATTTGTTAACTATTTTGTTTAAGCTATAAACATGGTGTCTGGCATCGATTGTTCATAAAGTCTGCTGTTGGTTATTCAAAAAGTCTGGTTGGAAACCATTGGGGTCAATGTTGAGGGTTTTTGAATGTTTTAATTTTACAGTATTGCAAATAGAGGGATAGGGAGGCTAATTCAATTTGGCTGTCTGTCTCTGTATCGTAAAACTTTGTTAGACTGTTGCTTGACTAATGTGTTGGGTAGCTCTCCCAATTATAAGACTATAAAACCATAAAACACAGGAGCAGAAATTAGACCATTCAGTCCATCGATTCTACTCCACCATTCAATCATGGCTGATAAGTCTCTCAACCCCATTCTCCCACTTTCTTCCTTTGATAATTAAGAACCTATCTATCTCTGTCTTAAATATATTCAATGACCTGGCCTCCACAGCCTTCTATGGCAATGAATTTCATAGATTCACCACTCTCTGGCTGAAGAAGTTTCTCTTTAACTCCGTTCTAAAAGGTCTTCCCTTTACTCTAAAGTTGTGCCTTTGGGTCCTAGTCTCTACTACCAATGAAAACATTTCCCAATGTCCACTCTATCCAGGCTATTCAGTATTCTGTAAGTTTCAATTAGATCCCCCCCTCATCCTTCTAAACTCCAACGAGTATAGACCCAGAGTCCTCAGACGTTCCTCATATGTTAAGCCTTTCATTCCTGGGACCATTCTTAAGAACCTCCTGTGGACCGCTCCAGGCCCAGTATATCCTTCCTGAAGTATAGGGCCCAATATTGCTCACAATACTCTAATTATGGTCTGACCAGAGCTTTATAAAGCCTCGGAAGTATATCCCTGCTTTTATATTCTAGTCCTCCTGTAACAAATGCCAATATTGTATTAACTCACTGCCACATCTCTTCCAGGCAAATTCTGAGCAAGGGTCACTGGATGTGAAATGTTAACTCTGATTTTTTCTTCACAGATGCTGCCAGACCTACCGATCTTTTCCAGCAACTTCTGTTTTTGTTGCCAACATTGTATTTGCCTTCCTAAATAAAGGCCAACATTATGGCAGAAGCCCACTGGTGTTACAAAGTAGGAGTGATAAGATTCGGTTTATCATCTTTGTTTCTGGTGCCTTGGTCAATGCTGGTTGGCCCATTTGGCTTCATTCCTTTCCTTAGACTTCATAGCAGTTTGGTACAACTAGTGGCTTGCTAGGGCATTTCAGAGGGAATTGTTGTCGGTCAGGAGTGACAGAGGATAGCATATTTCCTTCCTTAAAAGACATGAGCGCTTCAGCTGGGTTTTTACAAAAACTGACAATTGTTTCACAGTCATCAGAAGACTAGCTATTGCCAGATTTGTTAAGAGTTTTAAATTCCATCAGCTACCATTGTGGGAATTAAACTCATGTACCAAAGCATTAGCCTGGGCCTCTGTGATATTACTGCAACACCACCACCATTATCACCCCATTTGTGTTACTACTTTATCAAGACAGTTAACATTTACGACATGCTTACAGGGCAAACATACAGCCCAAGAGATTTTACAAATTTCCAGCCCCTTGAATATACAGTGGCACAAGGTTCTTAAGGCAGTGATCTTTCTTAATTGCCACTTTGCAGCAGCTTCTCCAAGCTTTTGTGGCAGGCCTCAGTCCTGAACTTTGAAACGTGCCAGTCTGCAACACTTGGTTGTCCGACAGCTGTTTGCACTGGAAGACATACAAGTTTCACAGATTTGAGACATTAATTCGGTGTCTCTCCATAGATAGAGTCACAGGGTAATAAAGCATGGAAGCAGGCCGAAAGAACTATGGATGCTGTAAATCAGGAACAAAAACAAAGTTGCTTGAAAAGCTTAGCAGGTCTGGCAGCATCTGTGAAGGAAACAACAGAGTTAATGTTTCGGGTCTGGTGACCCTTCCACAGAAAGAGGCCATTCAGTCCACTGTGTGCTCACTGGTCATCAAGCACCAGTCTACTCTAATCCCATTTCCTGGCACAGGTCCCTAAACCTTGTAAGTTTTATTTCATACCTACAGTCAACTAAAAAGGTGTTCAAAGTTCTGCACAAGCCTTGGGTAATTCCAGTCAGATTTGCCATGTTGAGCTCAGTAGGAAACCAGCCATTTCACCTTGCAACAGAGTTCTCTTATTTTCTCTTTCTTTCAATCAGCTTAATCATTCTTCTGGAAGCGACACAGTTATTTTAACCAGATACACTCATTTCCAACTCTGGCATTTAAATCTTCTACATACTTTCGACCTGGGAGCTGCCTGTAGATATGATAGATTTGATCAAATTTATGAGCACCAATTATGACTTCAGAAAGGAATCTGGGGAATGAAATCAGGTCAGCCACACATTGCTTGAGGAAATGAAAGGAAATGTTACTTTGCTCCAGCCATGGTCCTTTATCCCTTTTCAAGAGTTCAATATCCTCAAAAACCTTCTCTATATCAGAAGCTTGGATTGTGTTGTCCTGAAAACTTCAGGTGTTTCATGTATCTCCAGAAGAAAAGACTTCTTGTATGTCTCTTCAATTTTCTGCAGAAAATCTGAGCGATTTTCTGTTTGTAAGTCTCACTATGCTGCTTCAATTGCTTCTACATTTCCAAAACTGGCACACCCAAGTAGATAACAAGGTGAGGGTGAAGGAAATCACAAATGCTATTTCTTTTGAGTTCATTGTACTGGTTGTTACACCGCTTCAAGATATCACCTTGTTTGTACATTACTTTGGGGAAAACAAAGTCAATGTACAGTCACCACTCCAATACACTTTGGCCTATTTGGAGAAGATGCTTCAAAGCATCAGAGATAACAGTGTGGAGCTGGAGGAACACAACAGGCCAGGCAGCATCAGAGGAGCAGGAAAGTTGACGTTTTGGGTCAGGGCCCTTCTTCATCAGAGTACTGCTGGGGGTGAAGATGGCACATCCAGATTTACAGATGGAAGGAATTCCAGTCTGAAGATTTGGGTCAGTATAAAACTTTTTCACACTGCGGTGAATGAATGATTCATTGTCATGTGTATTTTACTATGATAAAAAACAGTAAAATACAGTGAAAAGCTTTGTCTACTGTCACCATGATCTGGCACCATTTTGAATAGTTTTAAGAATAAGAAAAATCAAAGAAGATAGAGCTTAAAGGGAGTCCATCAGTCCTGAGGCAGCTCATCAACACCTGCGCTGCCATCACTCCTCCATTGCCTTGCCACCATCTACACCAGAACCAACCAAAGTTGAAATTGCAACTGTTCAGGCACCATGACCATTGAATGCAGCACTTAAACTCTGGCCATCACCTGCCAGTCCCATTAATGAACATCAGCCTCAGGGATGTTTAGCATGCCTAGCTTCTCAGTCAATCTTTTCACTCAGGCAGCTTTTACAGAAGTGATTTTATTGTTGACCTTGAAGTTTTCCATTGTTCTTTCATCAAGCATATAGATTCACCAGCCTTACCTCAAGCGATTTCCAGGTATCCACCACCCTATGGTTGAAAACGTTTCTGCTTAAATCCCCTCTAAACCTCGGGCCCCTTTCCTTAAGTCTATGTCTTGTGGTAATTGACCCCTCTCTGCTAAGAAGTTTATTCCGAACTATGCCCTCATAACTTTGCATACCTCAACTAAGACACCCTCAGCCTTCTCTGATCCAAGGAGAACAACCCGAGTCAACGTAATCTATCTTAATATTTAAAAATTTCCAGCTCAGGGCAACATCCTAGTGCATCTTTCTCTGCACCGTAAACACGTATAGTGCGGTGGCTAGTTTATTTATGATATATATGTGTACAGTTTTAACACCAGTACTCCAGGTCTGGCCTAATCAACATTCTATACAGCTCCATAATGACCTCCTAGCTCTAGTATTCTGCGCCTGCACCAAACAATAAAGACATTGCCCGACTTTTCAACACTGCCAGCTCCCTCGCTCTGAGATATGTTGACATTCACGTTTCCAACACACCCCTCGTGCTCATTGGCTGAGGGTGGAATTACGTTGTGACTATGTGACAGTACAGGCTGTGATTGGTTCCTGTATTTGTCACTCAGCCCTGGGCCTGGACACTGGAAGAAGAGGACTCATTCTTCTTGGCGACATGTTGTGGGCATGGCGAGCTTTTTGTCACTGGAGGGGACGGTGGTCCTCTGTTGAGGTGGTGCCCCTCCGCGGACAGCACGTCCTGCACCCCGAATGGGTCGCTTTAGCCGAAAAGCAGCTGAAGGGCAAGAAAGCTGAAGATTTGATATGGAAAACGCCGGAAGGAATCGCCATCAAGCCCGTTTATACCAAGCGGGACACGGCGGAACTGCCCGAGGAGTTGCCGGGGAAGTGGCCTTACACTCGGGGTCCGTACCCCACCATGTACACCTACAGGCCGTGGACCATCCGGCAGTATGCCGGCTTCAGCACGGTCGAGGAGAGTAACCGCTTTTATCGGGATAACATCAAAGGTCAGCTTGGCCGGAGGTTTGTGGGGTCATTGGACCAGGGCGGTGCGGGGTTTACCAGGTCACCCGGCAGGGGCGGTGCGCGGTTTACCGGGTCACCGGGCAGGAGCGTGGGTTCAGATGTAAACATTGGGATGTCATCACCTGTCCAGTTATGACGTCACCCAGGTGGGTGATAGCGCCCAGGCCCTAACTAAATCCGTATCAGAGATAGTAGGAACTGCAGATGCTGGAAAATGTGAGATAACAAGGTGTAGAACTGGATAAACACAGTAGGCCAAGCAGCATCATAGGAGCAGGATGCTGCTTGGCCTACTGTGTTCATCCAGCTCTACACCTTGTTATCTCTAACTAAATCCAGCTACTTTACAAATGCACCCCCTTCTGCCCTGTTCTTATTCCCAACATTTAGCTATTTTTCTTATAACCACTTCACAATTGCACCACCTACAAATACATGCGTCGTGCCTATGGGAAACATTTGGAAAAGTCAGGCCAACTGTTTTTACCCAGATAGCGTAATATGAGCAGCAACTTTTCAAGCCCTTATTAATTTCATAGCTAGCTTGTTTGTAGCTATTGCTAATGCATGCCTTAAGTTTTTTTTTTATTCCACCAACCTCCATTTATATCCCTGATATTCCTTTCTAATATCAACAATGTCTCTCTGTTATTGATGAAACCCATATCCCTTACTTGTTCAACTAATGCTTAAGGACCCCCAGACCTCACTTTTGCAAGTTCTACCCAACAAAATATCCTATCAACTGCATCCCATTTTTCACAAACTGCAGAGTTAATCTGATTTCCCAGCCAGTGTATTTATTGTTCTAGTTTGCAAGTTCCTGTTGTCACATTCCATTCCAACTGTGTATTTCTCTTCACTATGTAACAGGCCAACTTTTCTTCTACCTGTCTGCTGTGCATCTCCTTCCTTCAGTAGTTACTGTGCTTTCGGATGCTACAGTTGGGCAGGGCTTTAATGATACCACTCTTTACTGTGTGCAGTTTTGGTATTCAGATTTAAAGAAGGATATAATATCATTGGAGGCAGTGCAGGAAAGGTTCACTAGATTGGACCTGGTATGGATTGTCTTGTGAAAAGATATTTGGATTAAATTGGATCTAGCCTATAAAGTTCAGAAGATTGTGAGATGATCCCATTAAAAGCTGTGAGATGATCCCATTAAAAGCTATGAAATGCTGAATGGATTGACAAAGGTAGACAACAGGGGTTGCTTTCGCTGATTGGGGCATCTAAAAAATAATTTCTCAGGGTAAGGAGTTTGCAATAAGGAGACACTTCTTCACTTAAAGGGTGCACATCTTTGAAGCTCTCTACTCCAGAGATTTGTGAATGCTCCATCACTGGATATATTTACGGCTGAGAGCAACAGATTTTTGTTCTTGGAATATGGTGAACAGGCAGGAAAGTAGAATTGTATCCAAGGATCAGGTATGATTGTATGTAAGAGTGGAGAATGCCGGAAGGGCAAGATCATCTATTCATCCTTGTTTCTTATGTTCTTATTTGTGCCGTCTCGATGAAATTAGAACACTCCAAATTCCAATCTGACTGTTCCCAACACTTCAGCTGCAGCCAATCTGCTCTATTTATTATCTTTTAAATCATATTCTCTGCTAGATTCCTGCTTTGTTTTTATTAAGTTAACTTGGTCTTTCACTTAGATTTAAGACTAGCAGAAAATCTTTCTTGTTTACAATTTCCATAGATGATTTAGAGTTGGGGACCAAGTGTAGTGTGTCAAAGTTCACAGGTGGTACTGAAATGAGTGGTAGAGCAAAGTGTGCAGAGGACACTGAAAGTCTGCAGCGGAATATAGACACGTTATGTGAGTGGCATGGGTCTGGCAGATGGAGTACAATGTTGGTAAATGTGAAATCATCCATTTTGGTAACAATAATAGCAAAATGGACTATTATTTTTTTTAAAAATGGTGAAAAATTGCAGTATGCTGCTGTGCAGAGGGACCTGGGTGTGCAGCAGGTAATTAAGAAGGACAAAATTCCATTTACCTTCATTGCTAGAGGGATGGAATTTAAAAATAGGAAGGTAGGTTGCAGCTGTATAGGGTGCTGGTGAGACCACGCCTGGAGTACTGTGTACAGTTTTGGTCTCCTTTTTTGAGAAAGTATGCATTGGCACTAGAGGGGGTGCAGAAGAGATTCACTGGATTGATTCTGGAATTGAAAGCGTTGGTTTATGACGACAGACTGACTAGGCTGGGACTATACTCGTTGGAATTTAGAAGAATGATGGGGGCAATCTTATAGAAATGTGTAAAATTATGAAGGGAATAGATAAGGTAGAAGCAGGGAGGTTGTTCCCACTGGCGGGTGAAACTATAATCAGGGGACAGAGCCTCAAAATAAGGGGGAGCAGATGTAAGACTGAGTTCAGGAGGAACTTCTTCACCCAAAGTGTTGTGAATCTGTAGAATTCCCTGCCAGTGAAGCAGTTAAGGCTACCTCATCAAATGTTTTTAAGGCAAAGATAGATTTTTGAACAGTAAAGAAATTAAGGGTTATGGTGAGCAGGTGGATAAGTGGAGCTGAGTCCACGAAAAGATCAGCCATGATCTTATTGAATGGCAGGCTTGATGAGCCAGATGGCCTACTCCTCTTTTGTATGTTCTTGTATTCTCAGTAGTGCTATCTGTGATCTGAAAAATAAAAGGTATAGAGCTGTACAGCATGGAAACAGACCCTTTGGTCCCATTCATCCATGCCGATCAGATATCCTAAATTAATCTAGTCCCATTTGCCAGCATTTGGCCCATATCCCTCTTAAACCCCTCCTATTCATATACCCATCCAAATGCCTTTTAAATATTTTGATTGTACCAGCTTCCACCACTTCTTCTGGCGGCACATTCTATACATGCACCGCCCTCTGCATGAAAAAGTTGCCCCTTAGGTCCCTTTTTAAATCTTTTCCCTCTCCCTCTCACCTTAAAACTAAACTCTCTAGTTTTGGACTCCACTACCCGAGGGAAGAGACCTTGGCTATTCACCCTATCCATGCCCCTTGTGATTTTATAAACTTCTATAAGGTCACCCCTCAGCCTCTGACGCTCCAGGGAAAATAGCCCTAGCCTATTCAGCCTCTCCCTTTGCTCAAATCCTCCAACCTTCGCAACTTCCTTGTAAATCTTTTCTGAACCCTCTCAAGTTTCACAATTCCATTCCTATAGCAG
>NW_025967028.1:15606-26038 GCF_021869965.1 Rhincodon typus | reverse complement strand
ATGTTATCCCGTGTAATATTGTGCACTTTGAAGTGTGGGATCAAGTCCAAATCATTAGAATTAAAGACTTCCGAGCTGATTATAGTCCTCTGTACATTCTGGAGTCAGGTTTTTGACTAAATTTTTAGTGTTACATTTACCTACATGGAAAAAAATTCTCTTTTATAATCATGGTGTCACCTTATTGCCAAATGAAAACTATAAAAGTGCTTGGAACAAATCCCTTTCCTGTCATTTCTGAATTTAGCCTGCAGAATCCAACAGACAGAGGAGGTTATGATAATGATATGTAAGATATTATCATCACTTTTGGAATTTGGATTTTTAAAATAGAGACAGACAGATTTCGGTTTCAATTCTATGAAGGCAACTTTTTTTTATAAACAGTCAAAGCATTTGAAACAGTGACATAAACACATTACTTCCAAAAAAGTATGTAACTCAGACAAATGTCGAAGGATACTGTGATATTAATTGGTGGAAATTTTATAGAACTGAATTTATGACTGACAGAGAAAACAGACATAGATCATTAATATAGACTTGACTTCAGTGAAGAAGAATCAGAAATTTAGATCAAAAGTAAAGTTTCCTCCAGAAAAATCAAATGTTCAGTTCAGGAGAAAATTTTCACTATTGTGGAAGGTTTTTAGATTGTAAAGTCTGCAAGAGTTTTTATATAGAAGTTTTCAAGTTGTCGGAACTGAAAAGTGTGGGACATCAGAACTAAAGGGAGGTGCAGGCGAACAGAATGGAAGGAACTCACAAAACTGTTTCAGCAGACCATGGAGGAAAACTGGAAAGAATTCATTCAGTAAATAATTAAAGAGCTGAGATGGATGTGATACCTCTCGGGTATTTGAGTATATTGCCGCAAAAATAGATGAAACTTTGTTTTTTTTTAATTCTTTTTGGTAATAGATTTTTGTTCTTGTATTGAAAAACACTGGTGGCCTCATGCAAGTATGTTCAATGATTGACCACAATCCTAACTAAACAACCAAAATAAAAATTATGATCTAGCAGGGTAGGTTTCACTCTGAGATCTGACTTGTCCCCTATTACCATTAGTTGTGATCATAACAAGATGCTCACTCAAACCATAACCTTGCACAAATCAATGTTTTATTATATCTGTCAGAGCCTGAACATATTTTACAACTGAGAAGCTGTCAGATAGTTTCCAGTCAGGCTGAAGCAGGTCAGCGGTGGTTAAAAATGATGTAAGGGGTGTTCAGGGTAACTGCAGAAGGCTTCTTTGTGGGACAAGAAGGAATAACATTGCCCCACAGAGATGTCTCTGCCTCAGATTCCTTCTATGCACTCTTTTCCCCCACAGTGAGATCCTTCCAAAATCCTTTCCCTACCACTCATCTTGAAACCAAGAGACATCCAGTTCTCCCCACCTGGCCATTTTGTACCCTCTCCAACACTCCCCACTCTATTTTAATGTGCAATAGACCAGTACCAATTAAATGAGACATGGGAGCCAAAAAGGCCACTGAGTGCAAGACTTGTATTCACCTGTGCTGTGTGGTCAGTGACCATTTAATAGTAGCTTGTATAGTGTTATTTTAGAGCTTATAGAGGTAATTTGTACTGTTGAGCAAGAAATCACATTTTTTGACTTGTGCTTAATGCACATAGCTCAAACCAAATAGCTCTGGTTAGCAAAATGTGACAAAAGAATCACAATTGACTTGCAATCAGCTCTTTCAGATCACAGGATATTCTGACTATTTACATCAGTAGAAAGAAATTTAAATCAAGCTGCTCTTAAATCCAATGCCCTGTCTGTTCTCAAATGAGTCATGAAATAATATGTTGAGTGTCATTATGGAAGTTAAGTAAATGAACTGACATTTATCAGGAGATACTTTGGTCAAAGAGTGAAAACAGACAATAAATGGGTGCTGTGCTAATAAAGCTTGTGTTTGAATGTCTGGATTTAGCTCAATATGTTGGCCCCAACTGCTGATTATTGTAATTTGAAGTTGGTAATTACAAACCTGCAAGTTGAACGTTCAAGATGACTCATGGGAAAAATAATGTGCGCTCCTTCTGCCCACTTTGGACCCTGTACCATTTTCTGGCTGAAACAAGATGGCAACTGGAAGGATAGTTTGGGGACTGGATAACAGGGTGCACAGATTCAAATTTGAAACTGGAGATGCAGAGGAAGAGGGATAACCACAACTTGAAGTACATTGTCTCATTGTCTTCGCTCTCTATTACAGCAGTAGTGCTGCTCTTTTGGCTTCATGCCCTCTTCACATTCCTCATTCAGACTAAGGGGTAACTGCAAGCAATTTGTCAATGACCAAATACTTCCACCCTTCTGATGATTTCTATGAAATGTCCAATTGTATAGTGCTTTTATTCTTTGTCGGTGAAGTCTCAAAGAATTTCTGGAATAAATGTTGCTCCAGCATTAGTGAAGGCTCCCAGAAGTTTTCCTGATGTGCTTCAAAAATTCTCCTCGCAAGAAGAGAAGGTGACATGATGGCTCAATGGTTAGCACTGCTGCCTCACAATACCAGGGACCCAGGTTCAATTCCACCTTCAGATGACTGTCTGTGTGGAGTTTGCACATTCTCCCTGTGTCTGTGTGGGTTTCCTCCCACAGTCCAAAGATGTGCAGGGTCGGTGGATTGGCCATGCTAAATTACCCATAGTGTTCAGCGATGTGTGGGTTATAGGGGGATTGGTCTGGGTGGGTTGCTCTGAGGGTCAGTGTGGACTTGTTGGGCCAAAGGGCCCATTTCCACACTGTGGGGATTCTATGAACTACAGCAACAATGAGCATGTACTGAGTATTGCAATAAGTAACATTTTGAGACCTACATCCAGTGCCGTGGTTATCTCAGTTGGTTGCCAGTAGGAAAAGGACATTGTCTGTCTTTCTACCTACGTGAGGCCATTAAGACAAGTCTCACCACTGAAATACAGGGCAGCCTCCTTCATAAGACCTAGCAGTTTATTTTTGTGTTGTAGTCAACACCTGCAGACAGCTAATCCTTGTGGAGGCTTCAGTTGATTTACTGAGATGGCATCTTGAATTAAAAATGACTGAACTATACTTTCAGTTCAGAACCCCAGCTTGGCCATTTCTGAGAATCTGAGGTGTTTAAGGCGTTAGGAATACCTCATCTCTACTGTGTTGTCTGTTGAATTTAGCAGTGACGATATTGAGAAAGTTCCGACCATCAACGCATCACTGAAGATATTCTTCTGTCATGTTTGAATATTTTCTATAAATTTTCCAATGATGCCTGTCTTTGAATGGCAAGCATATTGTTTCCTACAACTCTGCCAGCTGTTCCACACAGCTGATACTGCTTTGTGATGTGTGGTACTCCCTTCCTTCCCTGCTATGTCTAGCTCCCCATGGTGAAACACAATATGTCCTTGTTAGGTTGGCATTCTGCAGAAACAGCCTCAGCATTCGTGACAGGTCAAAAACAAAGATGATGATATGGATAAAACATTTCCCCTGGACCTCTGCATTGCAGTCATGAATTCTGCTTTGAGTGCACTAGGGAGCTGAAGATGGCAGTCTGATTTTAAGGCTTCAAAATGTAGTCTCATTGCAATACAGCTGGCCTATCTTTAAATTGATAACAAGATACAAGCACTTTACAGGGATAAGCTTCTCAATAACTATGGAATAAAGCTATGCTAAAACTCTAAACAAAAATCACCAGAAGGCGTTGGAATGCTGCCGGTGCTGATCTGTACCTGGTTCTGCCACAATAGATATATTAAATACACCAGGAATTACCTGTCAACAGAAGTGCTGTTGACAGAAGTACGGTAATGCTTTTAGTAACGCAGTGTGATTTGAAAAGAAAAAAGGAAGGATTGCATTTGTATACCAATATCCAAGGTGTTTTATAACAATTGAAGTTAATGGAATGATGTAGCAGCACAGCACAAAAACTCGCTGTTTGTCCTGACTTGCCTGCTGGTGTGTGTGTCCTCCATAGGAGACTTCTCCTGTTCCACTAACCTCATCTCAGCTTTTTTCAGGCTCTTTCTTTCTCTTCTCCCTCCATCACACTTCTTTTTGAAAATATTACCTCAACCATTTCCTGTGATAGTCAGTCAGTTCCACAACCACTTCTAAGAAGAATTATATGAAAACCAGTTTTCAATTGTGTTTAGCAATAACTATCTAAGTAGTCCCTCGTCTTGGATTCTTCCACACAATTTCCTGTCCCACCGTACATTAACAGGTCATTGTGTTATGTATTGTTATAATGTAGGAAATGTGTCAGCTCATTACAGGTACAGTGTCTCGGAGCCTGCAGCCTTGCGAACAAGTTCATGCTAGATTTCGGATCTTGCTGGTTTTCGGATCAGCGGTTTAAGCCAGTTTGGGACAGATGCACTGGACTAAGCTGGGACTGAATGGGCTATAGGGTTGATCAGACTACAGGAAAAGACAGATGCACAATAATAGTTGGTAACTATTTTTTTGGCGTGCCATTGCACCAATACAGTACTTGTGCCAAACGAACCAATGCATTATTTTATTTGTCTAATAATAATTAGAATTCTCAGACATTGCCACTTTTTGGATAGCTGGATTTGAGGCACATTAACTGCATTGCACAGCAAAATTCAATATGCTACAGTGTAATAAACGATTAGCTAACTGTTTAAGTTATACTAGTTGACTCTCATAGTTCTGCGCGAGATATCATTACACTTGTTCAACTGGTGCCTGTGCACACTTTTTTTAAACCTGAGCGCGTTGAGGAAGCCATATTTTAACATAAAATTGTCTTTAAAAGACAGCATCCCGAGCTCCAGCAGTACTGAGGTGTCATCTTGAATCATTTGGGGAATTTTTCCGACAGCTTCTCAGAACTAACAGTGAGAGAATCAATGACAAATGCCCCAATGCACAACAAAGAACTCCACTAAGTGTCACTGACTTTGCCAGATGGTCAGTAACAGTAAGCAGGGCAGACGGCAACTCTGTCATGACGCTACATACATTGTTGTGGCAGCACAGAGCAGAGTTGATGACTGCATTTGCAAACATAAATGTGAACAGCTATTTAAAATCTATTGCTTGTAGTGTTTTGAGACATCTTAACATTCTGAAATGATGTGTGTATAAATGCAAGTACTTTTTTTTTCAATCATTCAAAATCTGCACCTTAAATGAAGATTCTGTCATGATTGATAATGCCCATGGCCTGTGTTATTGTGGTGATGCAGGGTGTAATGCATGCATGTAAAGTCCCTAGGTCCAGAATCTTTCTGAAGAACACAAAACACACATACTTCCAGGCTATAGTACTGCCAACTAGAATGTGATTCATTCACGTACACTTTGAATGATTTTTGCATGATTTTAAAGTTCTGATACTAAACAAACTATTGAGAACTTAAAAAAAACCAAATCCTTCAGGAGAACACTGGCGTAGTGCCACTTGTACTTTGTCTAGAAACGCACACTGATTAATCTGCATAGCTTGTTTACTGCAATCTTTTTCTCTCAAACACAAGTGTCTGAATAAGAACAGCAGAGCTGGAACATGAAGCAGAGAATTAGAACTCCACTGAAACTTGGCAGGGATAACAGAACAAATACTTGAGAAAAAATTGTTGATTACAAAATACTTGGTTGGATTAGCTGCACCTGAATTGATTGGTTGGTTTAATGCTGTGCAATTTACTTTAAAAGGAGATGTTAATGAGGTACCAAGCATTCCTGAACATCTGTGCCTTGCCTAAAAATTGTCAGTGTGTTGAAGACAGTGAGTAGTGTCTTTGTCCTTGGCAATGGTTTTAAACAATCTCAACCTCCAGCTTTTGGAATTCTCCCTCTAAACCCTTTTAGCTCCCCACACCCCTCATCTTTTAAGTCACTGTTTAAAACATGCCCTTTTGACCAAGCTATTGATCACAACTCATTCTTTGACTCAGCAACCATGCCTGGTTACTCCTCTATTAAACACATTTTTTTAAAGAATGTTTGTTTTTGTTTTTGTTTTTGTATTCAAAGTTGCTGCACACAGTAAGATTTCCTGAAGTGACAATAACTCGAGTGCTATTTACTTTATTCGTCAACAATTCCCCTTAAAATTCAAATGTAGTGACCCTATTGTTTCAGTGCTTGGTGCCTTTCAATTTTTTTGTATGCACAAACATTATAAAAATGCACACTTTATTTATTTCAAAGTCAGCCCCACCAAATACCTTCCAGGCTACTGAAAAACTATAACACACATTTAGCTAGGTTCGTGCTTTAATATATCATAGTCATAGTGACATACAGCACAGAAACAGGCCGTTCGATCCAACGCATCTGTGCTGACCAAGTTTCCCAAACTCAACATATCAATCCTTATATTTAAAAAAAGTCTCGGAACACAATGTCCCTAGTTCTTTCATTGCTGGTGTTAAGGATCAGACCAAACCCCCTCGAGCAGCCAGCCTAGACCCTAACTTTTATCTTATTTCAGGCAAGTGTAAGGTGCTATATTCCAAATGGGATTTGATTGGCCACACTACTAGGGTTTAAGCAAAACACACTTTATTGCTACAACTTAAATTTTGTTGAAATACTTAATATTATTTATCTACTACTCACCCACATTTAAGTACAGCAGCACCCTGCACACACACCCTCGGCAAAGGTAAATTCAGCAAAACAGATTTCCCCCACTTGCTATTTCCTCCCTTCTAAGAGAAGGAACTCTGGGATGATCCAGAAGCGGAGAAAGAGCTCCAGCTTTTTGCAGCAGCTTCAGCTCCAAAAACCCAACTTCAACAACTGAACGCAAAACTAAAACCCTGGGTCTGTGTGAGTCTGACTCCACCCACTCGTGCTTCTTCAAAGCTATTTACCTGCTTTCCCTGGAATAGACACCTCGGCACCAGGTTCATAATACCTCTCCTTAAGAGAAACAGGACAGGCAAATCCCTCTGAAAGGAGCATATCGTCACACTGGGGGTCAGTGAACAGAAGCCACAGCATGTAATCTCCAGTATGATGCCAATCTTTCCTACTGCAACAACTTCTGCAAAGGATGAAAAGATCCCCTCTTGTTCAGTTAAATCAATGCCAATCACGTGGACGATGTCCGTAACAAAAATAGAAATTGCTGGAAAATGCTCAGCAGGTCAGGCAGCATCTGTGAAGAAAAATCAGAATTAATTTTTTGGGTCAACTGACCCTGAGGAAGGGTCACTCGACCCGAAATGTTAAAAGATGCTGCCAGACTTGCTGAGCTTTTCTAGCAATCTCTATTTTTGTTTCTGATTTGCAGCATCCACAGTTCTTTTTTGGTTTTTTTTTAATGAAGAGTTTCTGTCTTTGGCTTTGCCAGCATATCTGCTGTTTGTAAGCTTACCCGCACCATGCAAATTGCCATTTTCATCACCTTAAATTATAAGGTTTGTGAGTCACAGATTGACAAAGATCACATAAATGATTTTAAGGAGTTCATTAATCTTGTTAAAAAGTGTTAGTTCAGATATCATGCATTAACTAAATAGATTGGAAAAGGATTTGACCTATGACAAGTGAGAGCAATTTATTGATCCCAGAGGACAAACAGATGGTTAGCACTTAGTGATTGCGTGCAAACTTTTTTCCTGGTGTTCCTCTATTTTCCCTGATCTTGCCCCATTTAAAGAAGGCAGCCCCCAGATGAGTACCACTTCTAACTTGCTTCATGCTGCCAGCCATTTGATAGCCATAACTAAAGCTTGCATAGACAAAGGGGTAAGAGTTTCCAGTTTAGAATGTCCTAGTTCAGGTTGCCACTGAGAGAGAATCTCATTTATTTCTAGGGATTGTTCATTTGTGTTTTTTACAAAGAGAAGCAAATTTTCTGTCAAGTCATGTCATTCTATATCAACTAACTCCATGAGAATTCTGTAGTGCTCTGAATAGTATCACTTCTCACACCTATGCATTACTAGGCCTCCTCTGTTGTGTTCGTCCTCTGGGTTTTGAAGATCATCCAGAAAGATGGCTTAAACGGTTTGATTCACTGCGTACCATTAGGCAACATAAATATCTGCACTGCTTTAGCTCGTTAAGCTTTCAGAGACCATTCTTGAACAAAAAAAACTTGCATTTATGTAGTGCCTTTCCCTAACCTCAGGATGTTCCAAAGTGCTGCGCAGCCAATTACTAAAATAAGTATCATTTATTAACAAATTGCAATGAGATACTAGCTGTATAATTATTTTAATGACGTGTCTGGGAGATAAATGTTGGCTGTGATATCAGGGAACTAGGCTACTTATCTTCAAAAAGTACCATGCAAACTTTTACATTTTGATATTGCAGCTTCCTCCCTTAGTGCCCTGAAACATCGATCCACATTTGGTACTTACAGGTGAGGTTTAAATCTTAAAAAAATGAAAGATCTTTTTGATCAACCCAGCCCATCTCAATAAACAAATTCTGTACAGACAAAAGCCATGTAATCTCCTGTGAAAGGTAAAATAACAGATGAAAACACAGGCCAATTTTGGGGAGAAAAAAAACTTTCCTTTTTTTTGATCTTTATTATCAGGTCCAGAATATTTAGCGCAGTGGTCTGAACATTCAAGTCATACATTCTCTTGCTAAGGCTGATTTTTAATCCATTCTGATTTTGTTGTAAGGGAAAGCCATGTAGTTGAAAATTTACCTTTTTTTTTGTCACTATTCCTGCTTGCCACAAGATTAACCAGGCTCTTTTTCTCCGGGAGCTGAGGCACATTCTTTGACTTTAGCACAAGCGTCAGTAATAAATGGGAATTACTGTCCTATGATGTAAGTGGAACCGCAATGACATTTTGACTTGAATTACTGCCATTGTGCTCAATGTACCTGAAGGCACAATTCTATAGTTGTAATCTTCTTGGATGCTAGGAAGATCTGGGGTCCTTCTCGAGGAGCTACATGCAAAATCAGGCCTCTGTTGCTCTCGGTCAACCTTCCAGCCAGTTGACCTCTGGCCAACAAATTTTGAGGTCCAAGAGTGAAAGTGGCTCAGGCTGAAATTTCATCCATTTTGAGGGAAAATTTCCAAATCTGCTATTGGTTAAAATTGTTCTTCACTGTCCCAGTTTTGTTGTATACTTTAATATGTCAGCTATGGGATTGAGCCAGATGACAATGTAGCACAGTAGAGAAAGAATGGATGTCTTTTAAGTTTCATCCATCCGTGCACTTTGGTTGCCTTGCCACTTCTATTACTGGCATGCATCAATCACTGCTGAGCTTTGCCACAAACCTTGAACCCTTTAATAGCTGTTGTAGCCATTAATTGCAGAAAGACTAGTTAAGTCTTTGAGTCATACTGCACGAAAGCAGACCCTTTGGTCCAACCAGTCCATGCTGTGAAGTTGCACTGGCAGCTCTCAATTCAAACTTAGGAAGCACCTACAAGTTCAAACCAGTACATTTTTAATTTTGTTTATGTTCTAAAAAGATTTTGGATGTAAAATCTAAATTGTTATCTTTGGGGACACAATAGTGTGGAATGTGTGGTTACTTTGTTGAATAGGAGGAGGTATTTTCCATTGGAATTCTGCTCAGTGGGAGAGAGTTGAATTTTGGTCGACCGTAATGTAGTTCTGATAAGGAAAGATTTTAAGTTGAAAGAACAGAAAGGACTTTTATCCATTTTTCATTCTACACAATAGGAGTGAATATGATCTATGACTGTTGCAAGTTTATACAGTGGCAATGAATGAAATATACCTCAGTCAATGTAATTTCTTTCTATCCATAACAACTGTGGGATGCCTTAAATATTTGCCAAATTCTGCAACACTTCTAAATAGTTTGATTTTTAAGATTTTCACAGTAAAATACAATTAATATGTTAATTACACCTTTTTCCTGCTTTAGTTAACAACAATTGTCTTGTTCCTTCATTTGCATAAGTTCATGGGCACTTCAGACCTACTCCCTATTGAGTTACACAGAAAGTGATAAAATATTAATTAGAGACGTGCTTGGAGCAATGTTTTAATGCTGACAGTTCTGAATTTTATTAGCTGGCATTTTGTCAGGGCTTTACTAGTTGTTTTGTATGAAAGCCCATCATAATTAACTCAGATCCACTGCACATTGCCATGAGTGATGTGAATAACACGCTGCATAAAGTCAGTCATTAAAAGTCTTTTCAGAGAGAAAATAGATATAGAAGCATGAATTCATTAATATGGCATATCTGCTCATTTTGTACAATTCCAAACTGTATCTCCTTTTTTTTTGAGGAAGAAAAAGGAATGTAAAATGATAATAAACTGGAAGTAATTTTGCCAGCCTCTCCCACATGTTGGAAGTGATATAAGCAAACCAGTTACAAGTGGAGTGGCTCTTGACAAGCTATCCATCCATGAGGACATCAGAATAGACTCCATTCCTGTTTTAATTTGATCGTTATTGAGGGGGTTGGGGTGTGAT
>NW_025967028.1:0-15596 GCF_021869965.1 Rhincodon typus | reverse complement strand
TTAGCTCTGACCATACCCTGCTGTCTCATCGATGACTTTCACTATAAGCTCAGAAGTAGGAATGTTTTGATGATTGTACAATGTTCAGTACCATACACAGCTCCTTGGATACTGATGTGGTCCATGTGCAGCAAGACTTGGACAACATCCAGGCTTAGGATGATAAGTGACCAGTAACATTGATGCCATACTATTGCCAAACAGAGTCTGATAAAGTAGAATCTAATCATCACCCCTTTTATATGCAATGGCATCACCATCACAGAATCTCCCATTAGCAACATCCTGGGGGTTACCGTTGACCACAAACTGAATTGGGCCAGGCATCCACACATTTAGGCTCAGACGTTGGTCAGATGCTGGTAATTCTGCACTGAGTAATGCACCACCAGACTCCCCAAAGCCTGTCTGCCATCTATAAAGCAGAAGTCAGAGGTGTGATGGAATGTGTTTGGTTTGACGTAGCTTCAGCACTCAAGAAGCTTAACTAACCCATCAGCTTGATTAGCATCTGATCCACCACTTTCAACAATCACTCCTTTCATCACAGATGCATGGTGGCAATGGTGTGTACCACTCTACATGATATAGTGCAGTAAATCACCTAGGTTACTGTGCCGGCACCTTCCAGTCATGGACTGCTGTCTGTTTCAATGCTGTATGATTCTGACTGTAACAGTGACTCCCCTGTAGATATTCTTTGGTGATATACCCTGTACCATTAATCACTCAATAGGCCCATAACAAAACAAATGCTAAGGAGGACTCGTGGCAGCAAACTACTCCAACAACACCTACCCAATACCACACAGTATTAGAGAAAGCAAATACCACATGGTGCCAGCAGTGATCTTCTGGGAAAATGCCACATGGTTGCAGCATTTCGACCTCCACCATGATGGGAAGAAATTCCAATGACCTAGAAGAAAATAAACTTATTTGCTTGTAATGTTTTATTACTTTAAGAACATTATTCTTTACAACTCTTTTAAGATGTAGAATTACCTCAAAATCAAACACACATTGCAGACATAGGACACAATCGCAGAAAAAGTAAAATGTTGTATAATATAGGGAGCTCAACATGGTGGGCATTCTCCCCTAGAAAAAACAAAACTAAGTGACACGTTCATAGGGGACGTTTTTGATCACAACAACCCAGTTTTCACAGAACTTGATTACAATAATGAACATCCTACTTATTAATTGTGGTGTCAAGGTAGGGTTCTTGTGGCGCAATGGTAGTGGCAAAAGGTATATCACTATTTTAAGAAAGGAGGGAGAGACAAAACAGGTACCTGATGATCTGTTAGCCTGACAGGGAGGTGATGACCTAGTCGGGGAGGCGATGGCCTAGTGGTATTATTGCTGTCATGTTGACCCAGATAACGTTCTGTGGACCTGGGTCCGAATCCGTCATGGCAGATGGTGGATTTTGAATTCAGTGAATATCTGGAATTAAGAGTCTAATGATGACCATAAATCCATTGTCGATTGTTGGAAAAACCCATCAGGTTCACTAATGTCCTTTTAGGGAAGGAAACTGCTATCCTTACCTGGTCTGGTCTACATGTGACTCCAGGCCCACAGCAATGTGGTTGACAGTTAACTGCCTTCTGGGCAATTATAAACGGGCAATGAATGCTGCCTAGCTAGTGACACCTTTATCCTGTGAATAAATAAAAATAAAGTTGGAAAATGTTTGAATCTATTATGAAAGAAACGATAACTGGGCACTTAAAATAATGAGCAAATTGGGCAGGAACAACATGGATTTCTTTTGTCTGATCACTGGATATGGATGGCACTGGCTAGAGGTAAGCTAAGATTTAACCACCTTACTCTTAGTTTGGATCATATTTAGGCCAAACCAGGTAAGGATAACAGATTTCCTTCCCCAAAGGACATTAGTGTACTAGTTAAGTGTTTGTAACAATCAATGATTAGTTATATGGTTACTGTTCGGCTAGCTTTATTCAATTCAAATTTTGTCATCTGCCTTGGTGGGATTTGATTCCGTGTCTCCAAAACATTAACCTTAGGTTCTGGATTATTAGTTCAGTGACATTACCATTACTCCACAGAGGAAAGTCAAACCTGACAAACGAGCATGAGATTTTGAAGAAATAAATGGCAGATCAGATGATGGGAAACCAGTATTTGTGGTGTATTTGGATTTTCGGAGATCTTTTGATAAAGTACCATTCAAGATGTTAGTAAACAAAATTAGAGCACTTAAGATTGGGGGTAGAACACTGACATGGATTGAAATTGTTTAATGAACAGTTAGTAGGAAGAAACAGATCTTCCTCCAGTTAGCAGGCTGACACTGGTGGACTATCACAAGGACCAGTGCTTGGACCTCAACTGTTCATAGTATAGATCACGATGGGAGCAAATGTAATATTTCCAAGTTTGCTGATAACACAAACTAAGTGGAAGTGCAAATTGTGAGGACGAGCAAAGAGGCTTCAAATGGATTTCGACAAACTAAGTAAGTACACAAGGGCAGGGCAGATGGAATGTAATGTGGCAAAATGTGAAGTTGTCCACTTTGGTAGGAAAAGTAGAAATGCAGAGTATCTCTTCGTGCAAGATTGTGAAATATCGATGTCCAAAGAGACCTGGATGTCTTTACACGTGAATCACTGAAAACTGACATGCAGATGAGACAAGCAGGAAGGAAGGCAAATGGTATGTTAGCCTTGATTGCAATGTGATTTAAGTATAGAAAATGTATTGCTGCACTTGGATAAAGCATTCAGTAAACTGGAGCATTGTGTACAGTTTTTTTGGTCTCCATACCAGAGGAAGAATTGCACTTGCCCACAGACGGAGTGTAACAAAGACTGAGCAAACAGATTCCTGGGTTTATAGGATTGTCCCTGTCAGGAGACAACTCAGAGATTGGGTCAAATGCTGTAGCATTTGGAAGAATAAGGTGTGATCTCATTGGAATTTTAGAAAATTCTTACAAGGCTTGACAAGATAGATGCAGGAAGGATGTTTCCCCTGGTTGGGGAGGTATAGAACCTGCAGACATTGTCTCAGGCCATTCAGGACTAGATGAGGAATGATGTCTTCATTCATAGGTGCTGCATATTTGGAACTGTCTAACCACTCCCCCCACCCAGGTTGTGGAATCATTGAATTTGATCAAGAATTAGATGAAATGATTACTACATATTAAACACTTCAAGGGATATGGAGTATCAGAAAATGGTGTTGATGTACAAGCAGCCATGATCTCAGTTAAAATCAAAACAGGCTCTGGTGCTGACCAGCCTACTCCTGCCCTATTTCTTATTAACCACCTGGTTAATCTGTTCTGCCACCTTCAGAGATTTGTGCACAAACACCTCTTGTACACTGTTCTACCCTTTTAAGTTTGTACCCTTTGGCTTTTATTGACTCTCCTCATTTTTCAGAACAAAATTTTTCTCCTCTCTCTTTCCTCTGTTGAATTATACCTGCCATGCATCAGTCTATTCACTATCCTCTCTAGACCCTTTAGAGTCTGTTACCCTCTTCCTCACTGTTTACTTTCACACATTCAAGTTCTGTATCATAGGAAAATTGATCCTGTTACTGCCAAGTCCAAAATTGTTACGGCATATCAAAAGCACCAATGGTCTGATTATGCTGGGAACTTGCCTGTAATACTCACTCAAATCTGAAAACCAGCAGTTCATTACAACACCCTGATTTCCAACTGTTCACTAATTTTGCACTATAGTTTATTGCCCCTTTTTAGCCCATGGATTTCAATTATGCTGACAGGCAAAATATGTAGAATGATCAATAAGTTGGGATCATCATCACTGACAATGCTTGTTATCTTGTTCAAGTGTTTCTTTATGAATTCATTTTGGTCAACAATGGTATTTTGTACATTTTACTTCTGTTGCCGTGGTAACACACAGCTCAACATACCTACCATTATATCACTTGCTTGCAGCCCATTGAAATCAGATCTTTCATTTTACTTTCATTGTGATTGCTGAATTTGGTTCTTTGGTCCAGCAATGGTTTTGTCTTTGATTTTTGATGCTTTTCCTGTTTTCTTGAATCTGTATTTGATCGGCAATTGTGGCTATTCACTTGTTATTACTTCTGTTGTGCTTTTGAGGAATGGAAACTTGTCTTGCTGAGCAATGACTTCTGTAAAAATATGCCAGGTTTCCGTATTGGCTGTTCTGCAATTCTACTGCTCCATGCACTTTCCATTATAACCTGAAAATTGAATCTGAAGAGCAGTCAATGTAAAAGAGAAGCTGCAGTTTTAATAAAGAGTAAGGTTAAAAAAACATGAATACTGGCAGTCTAAAATTAAAAAAAAAACGCTAAAAAACGTTGTTAGCAAACTGCATGTTATCAGAATCTATTAAAAAGTAAAGAGTCAATACTTTAGATCAACAACAATGATGTTTTGCAGTTATAGCACCTTGAACATAGCAAAACATACCAGGATGCTTTATTTTTGCATACTCAGCAAAATAAAATAGCACTGTAACAAAGAAGGAGACATTAGGTTCGAAATCCGAAAGACTGCTAAAAGAAGTACATTTTAACAAGAATTTTAAAGGGGGAGAAAGCTTCAAAATGTAGGACTGAGGTAGCTGATCTAGGACCTAGGGGGAGAGGGACCAGATGCAGAATCAGTGGAATAAAGAGTCCTCAGAGGATTGTAGGTAACTGCAGAGATAGTGACAGTGAAGAAGTTGACACATCCAACAATTGCTGTACCATTGCAAATTGTATATCTGAGGTTGAAAAGAAGAAAAGGAGAGAGCAATGTTAAAGAAAAGAGAGAATGGGTTGAATGCACAAATGTCTTCCATAAAAGAAAAGTGGCTGGAATGAAGTTAAAGTTGGATAAAATCAGATATTTACTTCAGTCAGGCAATTAAATAGCAAAGGACTTAAATTAAACAAGCAAGACATGAAAAAGTTACTGGAAAGAATGTGGAGGTTAGATACTGCAGGTAGGCTTGCTAGAATTACTTGCCTTTCTTTGAATATGTGATAGAGCATTGTCCACAATTGTATTTTAAATTTTTGTCTCTGTGTTGATGGACAGGAAGAGATATATTGACCATGTTATCTGTGAAATTCTACAGGCAGGGTTTTTTTTTCGATTCCCACGTTCAAACATTAGGTCCCTGAGCCCACATCATCTTGGGAGCAGTCATCCAGTCATGCTTTTCCCTATTTCGGCCAGATAGCCATCAGAGGTCACCCTTCTTTTCCAATTGAGGACATTGGGTGCACTCTCCAAGCTGAAGGACTTCCTATGGGCCATCAAGCATAGAAGCAGCTATAACTGTTTCTTGCAGATAAAGGAGAGATGGGGCACCTCCATTTTGAAATGCCAACTGAGCATTTTAAACACTTTGCAACAAAAAAGTTTACCACACTGGTAAGGCCATCATTCTCCTCCACAGGGTGGCATGTATCCTTTTTTCTAGTCAACCTGTTCAGGGATGTAATGAGACACCTCTGGAGCAGGTGGGACTTGAGCCTAGCCTTCTGGCTCAAAAGTAGGGATATGACCATTTCCAGAGCTGTGGCCAGATAGAGCAGGACTATCTCAAAGACTGCCTGGAGTCGAGCCAATTGCTAGACTTGGCCTGTGAATTAATAGGTGGACTTTCCACATTAATTTCACCTCTGGGATCAATGGTACATTGTAAAAAAAATACCTTTGTTTATCAATTCTGAAATTTGTACCTCATGGCCTGCATTCACCAGCAACTTGTCCTCGTCCACCCATGTTGATGCAATGGTCAAGAAAGCACAACAACATCTCTATTTCCTCAGGAGGCTAAGGAATTTCAGCATGTCCACTCAAAGTCTTACCAATTTTTACAGCTGCACAACAGAAAACATTCTATCTGGATGCATCACAGCATGGTTTGGCAACTGCTCCTCCCAAGACTGCAAGAAACTGCAAAGGATCATGAACACAGCTCAGTCCATCACGCAAGTCAGCCTTCCATCCGTTGACCTCCTCTATACCTCCTACTGCCTCGGGAAAGCAATCAACATAATCGAAGATCCCTCCCACGCTCCTTATGTCAGGCAGAAGATATAAAAATTTGTATAAGTGTATGAATCAGTTCAAGCACAGCTGAATGGACCTCTCAAATTTTAAATTTAATGTTGATCTCACTGTCTGTGCACCTTCTCTGCAGCTGTAACATTTATATTCTTTGCTCTGTTGTTGTATAGTATGATCTGCCCGAATTGCACACAAAACAATGCACTGTACCTAGCTACATGTGACAATAATAAATCAAATCTAATTAGTTGGAGTCAACAGCTATACTTAATAGGTGGAGAAGCAACTGGTGTGGATGTTGTTGAAATGTCTGGATGCGTATGGCCCATGGAAAGCACAGAATTTAATGGATTATGTAGCCTTTTTTGTTGTACCTTTTGTTCATGGTTTTGTGATTAAGGGGAAAAGCAAGACTATAGAGCTAAATTTCTAAGAAGCGAAATAAGGAGGTTATTGTCATTCTGGCATGCTTCAAAATGGCTGCCTGTTCCTGACTGTTTCTCCTCAGTATGTGACTCTGCTTGTGGATAGTTGTTTTTTCATGGCCTGATACCTCAAAGATGTGCCAGTCTTTGATATTGATCTATTTCCAAGGACATGTTATCATTTTGACGATATCTCCAGACGTTGTTTCCAGTTTTAGCTGAGCCATGGCACAGAGTCAGAGATCTGCTGTAAAGCTTTCTCGGGACTGAGTGAGTGGGAATAGTTTAAAAGTGTTGAAAAGAGAATCAATGCCGCTGTGTCAGAAAGTTCCTGCCATGTGTTGAGAAGACAGTTGTGAGTAAGACTGATTGTAGCAATTTTAAACCTCTAGGGATTTCTGGCAAGCTTTCTGTTGTACTTCAAAATGACAGGGTTATTCAGGGAACATCACAATCATTGCTTGCTGGCTTCAAAGTGCTGCTTTGTGAACAAAAGGAGTAGAATTATCATATTAGCTTCTAATTCTGATATATTTGAAAACATTTTTAGACAAGCATCGTGATGTCCAATCTGTGCCTCTTCGACATTTGCACTCTCCTGCCACATAGTGGCATCAGTCCACATTTACTGTTTCATTATTTCCTCTTTTGTGCTTGTGATAAACTATTATAAGCAAAATAGAGTGTCAGTTGTGGAACCAATGCTGGATTGAAACTCCTGGTTGAAGCTGAAGCAGCAATTTTGCGAAGCACATTGAAGCTCATCAACTAATGCTAGTGCAGTTTGTGGGTTTATCTTTCCTGCCCTATTGGAGGAATGCGAGGATGGGGGAGCATATCGATCTGGCTCCCTTTTGCAGTGCTGCGTCTGGGAGACCCGATCAGGACTGGGGCTGAGAGCTGTGTTGGCTGTCAGCTAATTAAACCCAACTTCGACAGCAACACAAGTGCTCGTACTGGTGTTTTTCCACGATCAGTGGTCCTCTGCCAACCTGCAGAGACCACTAGCTCAACTGAGGTGGCCCCATGGTGACAGGTCAGGGGCACACCGTCTGTGCTGAAGGCAACAAACTCCACTCATGGCAGTGAGGATGAAAGGCAGCGACTGAGTTCATGATTATTTCCATCCTGGGCTTTCATTCCAACCCCATGGCCCTATCATCTTTTGGGTCTCTTCAGTGCATCACATTTTGTTCAGGTGGCTAAAGATACCTTTCTGTCGAAGTGCCCTCACTCTCCACTGCCTGTACCAGTCGCACCCATCTCCAATGATGAGGTCATTGGGCTGCCAACCCTCTAATGGGACCAACAGGATCGGGAGTCTGTTCATCATCCTAAACAGTGAGCATGGAGGCAGCCGTGCTTCTCAGAGTATGCTAATCCCAGGATACTGAGAATGTGTGATTTCAAGAGAGGTGATGGCCTACTGGTGTTATCATTAGACTGTTAATCCAGAGACACTGATAACCTTCTGGGGATCCAGATTCGATTCCCACCATGGCAGATGGTGGAATTTGTATTAAAACAGAAATCTGGAATTAAGAGTCTAATGACCATGAAACCTTTGTAGATTGTCAGGAAAACCCCATCTGGTTCACCAATGTCCTTTTAGGGAAGGAGACTACCGTGTTTACCTGGCTTGGCCTACATGTGACTTCAGACCTACAGCAATGTGGCTAACTCTTAAACTGCCCTCAATTCAGGATGGACAATAAGTGATGGCCTAGCTAATGATGCCTTTATCCCGTGAATGAATTAACAAAAAAAAATTCCCATAGGGCCCTGCTGTCAGCATCCCAACGTTTGCTGGAAAATCCAGGTTTTATGTTTACAGACTGTTATTGCCAAGAACATGGTTGAGGCCACTGCAAGTCAACTTTATTTAAGTCCTTTTATAGTCATCAGTCATTCTAATCAGTACCAGTTGGGACTGAAATGGTATTTAAGAAATTGGCAATGAAAATTCATCACCTTTTCAATTGCTCACAGTTGGTTTTCAACACTTTAAAACTAGTTAATAAACATGTGCTATAGCAGGCTGTACAACAATATAAAGTCTATAACACAATATCCATATTTGTTTATAAAAGATACTGGTTAAATTTACGTAAAGTATATTAAGCTTTTAATGAAGAAAATTAGATAACAAAAGCTTTTCTCCTATTGTCTGCTGTAAATGCTATTGAAATGTATTGCTGTGTTACAGTGCTTGCCACCTGGCAGTTCCCTCTTTTATCATATTTCAAATAGTTCCTCTGGAAGATGATATTATTGAAGTGAGTTAAGTATAATGAGTTACTGGGGGACATTTTAACCCCCAAGATCATGTAGTTTACTGATAGCTGGCAAGTAACAAGTACCTAAATTCAAGGTTGCAACCACAGTGCATCCACTTCTGGGTCTAATGCAGTTATGTCTGGGTGTCAATAAGTAACCTAGTTGCTGAAATTGGTCTTTAATGATTGCAGGCAGACAGATAGTTATTACAGCAGTTGCTGTTCTCAGGAGATATTAAAGAGAAATTGAGATGCGGATCATGTGGGTATTTAAATTTGCCATTGTCCCATCTGAATAAAGGCTCGCTTATTGCAGCTGGTGTCTCACTTCCCTCTGGCAAATGTTTCCAGAGAGACCTTGGCTCGATTATAGCTTTTTCTTAAATTTCAAACTGACGAGACCTGGATGGGATGCCCCTCGGATGTGTTTGGTGGCACATCAAAAGAGGAAAGAATCACCGTTCACAACAGCGACAGATGTGCTGGGATGTGATCAGCATGTATACAAGAGAAAGATCCACTTAAAGGATGAGGGAGGGACAGAGAAAGGAAGTGCAGAGAAGAATGGCTGAGGTTTCAGGAAGAACTACTGAAGTAATGGTGTTTATGTAGTCCAGCCAGCTGTACCTCACAGAATATGAGTTCCCCGACTGGGGTTGTGGTCCCATTTGGGGAGATGTGGCTGATATAAAAAGATGAATTTATTGGAACCCTGAATGCTTGGTTTAGTGAGAGACAGTGCTATTGTCAAAGGCTGTGCATTTGTAAATAATGGGTGATTGGTGATAGTTATTTCAGTGAATATCCAGAGGCTTAACTTCCTTGACCTCTTTACCAACTGTTCAGCTACCCAGGACCTAATCCCATATATGTTGGCATGTTGATGGCCTTTGTCATTGTCAACTGGTCACAGCTCCACAAACCAATCAGCCACCTGTTGCCAACTGAATCACACTTGTACACAGTCTGTCATATCAGCCTGTCAGCATCTAACCTTCCCCACTACTTGAACACAGTAGCAATGTAAATACGAATTATAATGAGTTTTAGTAACTAATTATTTTTAAATGCAGCAAATTCTTCTACTGTGCTTGGTTTCTACAACATTCCTTTTCCCATTTCAGTTCACAATCAAAAATGCAGGCAAAAAGTAACAAGATACAGTCTTTACAATTGGCCATCATAATGTGGTTCAGCATAGTTTTAAAATTCATCTAATTAGATGACACCTAACCTTAGAATTGTAGCAGGGTGGAAGTAAATTGTAGTGTAAATGCAGCAAATGCTCTTGATACTGTGAAATAGACAATCATGCATGCATCTCTCAACTAATTGCTTCAATGACATTAAAATGTCAATGATATTAAAATAACATGCAGAACCATGAGCAACAAGTGTCAAGAAAGATCTGCACACATGAAATGCATTTAGGGAGAAGCTTTTAGTCACAATGGCCAGACCTCCTGTGGCTTACGATGAATACTAATGAAGCCTGACTCTCTCTAAAAAATTACCATAATGATCGGCTTTCTAAATATCACGACAAAGTCATTGTTTATTTGATTGATTTTTAATGACCAAGAAACTCAGTAGCTATTTTTAGAAGTGGCTTTGCAGAATTCATTCCGTGGATATGTTTATTTAAAATACATCGGGGAACTTGAGAGGAGAAAAGATTTTTATTTAAGACACTTGGTGTGTGGATCACTCCCATTACAAGAACCTCAGCTAATTGTGTGCTTTCTGCAAATTCCCCCATGAAAAATTGATTTCTTACTTTGTATTCTGTCTGTGCCATACCTGACCTGAGAATGCTGTCCTGTTTGTTTTTGCTTGTCAATGATCAAGAAGTGTTCTTTTATCTAACACTAGAATTGTAGACTAAAAAGGAAATTAATACAACTGTGAGGAAGGATATTAGCTCTGGGAAGTTGAATCTGTATGGGTTGAGTTCAGAAACACCAAGGTGCAGAAAACAATAGTAGGAGTTGTGTATTGTTGCGAAGTTGGTATAGTACTTGTGGATTGGAAGGCAGGATGTTGGGATTTAATATTTGTCAAATAATAGTTGGGCGGGGAGGGGGGATGAGTGTATGGTTCCTTTTAAAAGATTTTTTAAGTTTTTTTTTTAGGTGTCATCTACTTAGCTGAATTTTAAACTACGCTGCACCACATTATGATGGCCAATTGTAAAGACTGTATCTTGTTACTTTTCTCCTACATTTTTGATTGTGAACTGAAATGGGAAAAGGAATGTTGTAGAAACCAAGCACAGTAGAATTTGCTGCATTTAAAAATAACTAGTTACTAAAACTCATTATAATTCATATTTACATTGATACTGTGTTCTTTTTTGAGTCTTCAGGCAGCAGCAGATGCACAAAGAAATTGAAATATTGTGTCAAAGGGCTATATTGTTAGCAGGCATTTTTACCAAGGCAACAGGTTTTTGAATTTAGCCAACTAATTTAAACCAGGCCCTAGATACCAAAACCCAATTAAATTTAAATCTGATGGCTTTGACAACCTAGGACCGATCATATTGTAAGAAATTAATAGGTCGTCATGGATTTAAAAGAAGAGGGCATTTGAAAATTGGTGTGAGAGCGAACTGCCATCTGAAGAGAAACTCACTGGCTCTCACAGAAATCTCTGAGCTCTGAGAGTAAGCATCATCAAAATAAAGGTACTGCAGCACTCTTAGCTAATATTCCTGACCCAAGAATTTGATGGAGGAAGGCGTTCCTAACTGGAGATCAGCAGAGAAGGCTATGAATATTCTGGAAGTCTCATCCTGGCTGTAATTTTTGAGAGACTAAGTTTTAATTCATTTTTGTCAATTGCTTTGGTTTATATAAGTGGGATTGAATTTATTGGAACAGCATACCATTAGAAATTTGTTTTATTCAGGAATAGTTAGTTAAGGGTGAGTTGTTTGGTTTGGCAGTAGTTCTGTTAATTTGCTTACTGTTAGATAAATAAATTGTTACTGGTTGATTATAAAGTAATGAGTATCAGAGATATCTTTCATTTAACCACTCCTTTATAACAGATTGGTGGGGGGGTGAGAGGTGAGAGGTAAATTAAAGCACTTTTCATACTTCCCTGAACAGATTTTGAGGCAAGGTGAGCTTCTCCAGCTGCTTCGGTTTTAGATATCGGGGAGGGGGGTCTAACTTTCCTTCATAACAATATAGGCCCGTAAACTGTAGTGGTAATATTGGGAAAGGGAATCAAAGAGAAATCAGAGATGTGAGTAATAAAGATACTGCTATAATTATGGTGACTTCAACCTCGGTGAAGCAAATCAGTTGTAAAAGCATTGAGGAAAAGTTCTTGGAGTGTATACGAAATAGCATTATGAATCCATATGTTGAAGAACCAAATAGAGAAAAGATCACTTTTGACTGGGTATTCTGTAACATAGAAGGAATAACTGACAATCCTAGCTGTGTGTGGAGACCTTAGGAAACAGAAACCACAACTGGATGATGTGGAGATGCTGGTGTTGGACTGGGGTGGGCAAAGTCAGAAGTTGCATGACACCAGGTTATAGTCCAAGTTCATTTGAAATCCTTTTGAAAGCTTGTGATTTCAAATAGACTAGTTGGACTATGACTGGTGTCATGTGACTTCTCCCAATTGGATACAATTCTTCAATAAGGAAGAGAGAGTCATAATTGTATCTGAGGTTAGGTTCCTGAATTTAAATAAAGAAAATTACAATGGTATGAGGCGCAAGCTAGCTATAATAAATTGAGGATTGCTACTTAAAAAGATGATAGTAGACAGGCAATGACAAACGTTTAAAGTGCACATGGATGAACTGCAAAAGTTATTCATTCTGATCTGGCATAAAAAGAAAACAGGAAATGTGGTTAGTCTGTGGCTAAGAAGGGAAAGTAGAGATGATATTAAATCTAAGGAAGATGCATACAAATTTTGCCACAAAAGCAACAGACCAGGGTTTGGGAACAGGGTTTTTTTTCTGAAGAAGGGTCTAGGCCCGAAATGTCAGTCTTCCTGCTCCTCTGATGCTGCTTGGCCTGCTGTGTTCATCCAGCTCTACACCTTGTTATCTCGGGTTTGGGAACAATTTAGATTCCAGCAAAGTGAGACAAACAGACTGAATAGTGGGGTGGAATACAGAGTTTGAGAGTAAGCATACAGGTAACAAATAAACTGATGGTAAAAGCTTCAATAGGCATGTGAAGAGAAAAAGAGGAGTAAAGATGAATATTGGTCCCTTACAGTCAGAAAGAGGGGAACTTCTAATTGAGAACTTTATAATTGGGGACAAAGAGGTAAACCAATTAAATAAGTATTTTAGACAACAAGGCGCAGGGCTGGATGAACACAGCAGGCCAAGCAGCATCATAGGAGCAGAAAGGCTGATGTTTCGGGCCTAGACCCTTCAAGGGAGAACTCCGGACTTAATGGGAAGGAGGAATGAAAAGAAATTAATACTAGTAGGGAAATGGTGTTGGGGAAACTAATGAGATTAAAAGCAGTTAAATGCCTAAGGCCTGATGAGCTTCATCCCAGAATACTTAAGGAAGTGGCCCTATAACTAACAGATGCACTCGTGGTCACCTTCCAAAGTTCTGTAACATCTAGAACAATTCCTGTGGATTGCAGGGTAGCTAACGTAGCCCCATTATTTAAGAACGAAGGCTGAGAGAAAACTGGTTAGCCCGACATCAGTAGGGGGGAGAAACGCTAGTGTCCATTATAAAATATGTAAGCACAGAGCACATGCAAGATCAGACAAAATCAGCTTGGATTTACAAAGGGGAAGTTGTGCTTGACAAATCTGCTGAAATTTTTTGAGGGTGTAACTAATGGAGTTGATTTAAGGGGGAGCCAGTAGATGTATGTAATTTGGGTTTTCAGAAGGCATCATGACCATATAAGAGATTAGCATGTAAAATAAAACTGCATGGGTTTGGAGGATGTGTACTAAAATGGATTGAGAACCAGTTGGCAGACAAGAAACAAACAGCTGGAGGAAACCAGTCTTTTTCTGAGTGGCAGGCAATGACTAGTGGGATACTAAAGGGATCAGTGCTTCGACCGTACCTGTTCACAATGTACATTAATGATTTAGATGAAACTACATCTTACATGCCCATGTTTGCAGACGACACAAAGTTGGGTAGGAATGTATGCTATAAGGAGGATACAGAGAAGCTTCAGCCTGGTTTGGACCACTTAAATAAGTGGGCAAATACATGGCAGATGCGTTGTAATGCAGATTTAATGTGAGGTTATCAACTTTGGTAGCAAAAACAGGCAAGCAGATTATTATGTGAATGGCAATAGATTGGGATGTGGAGAGGTGCCCTTCTATGCCAGTCACTGAAAGTAGGCAAAGTCAGAAGTCACATGACGGCAGGTTATAGTCCAACAGGTTTATTTGAAATCACAAGCTTTCAAAGCACTGCTTCTTCGTCGGGTGAAATACACTTAACGAAGGAGTAGTGCTCTGAAAGCCTGTGATTTCAAATAAACCTGTTGGACTATAACCTGGTGGCATATGACTTCTGACTTTGTCCACCCCAGTCTAACACCGGCACCTTCATATCATGGAAGTAAGCAGACAGTGAAGAAGGCAAATGGTGGGCTTTGAATACAAGTGCAGGGATGTCTTACTGCAACTGTACAGGGCGTTAGTGAGACTGCATGTGCAGTGTTGTGCACAGTTTTGATCTCCTTATCTGAAAAAACCTGGGAATGAATACAACAAAGATTGACTCGACTGAGACCTGGATGGCAGGACTTGTATACGAGAAAGATTGACTTGGTTAGGACTGTGTTCACTAGAGTTTCGAAGAGTAATGGGGGTCTCACAGAAACCTAAAAAACTTTAATAGGATGAGACAGGGTAAATGCAGGATGTTCTCCTGGGAAATCCAGAACCCGGGGTGGGGGGCGGGGGGGGGAAGGTCACAGTCTAAGAACAAGGGGCAGGTCATTCAAGACCTGGATGAGGAGAATTTCTTTGCCAGCGAGCGGTGAGCCTTTGGAATTCTCTGCACCAAAAGTCTTTGAGGCCAAAATATCAAATGTTTTCAACTGCAAAATAGATACAGTTTTAGGACCAAAGGAATCAAAGGATATGGAGAGAGAGCAGGAACAGGGTATAAGCTGAATGATCAGCCATGATCATATCCAATGGCAGAGCAGGTTCAAATTATTGAATTACTACTCCTGCTTCTCTTTTTTTCTATGTTTCTGTGAAAGGCATTAATTCTTACTATCGATTCATCCAGCTTTCAGGGATAAGCATTTGTAGATATGTTTTGAACATTTTCAACATTTCCAGAACTCACCCAACACTTGATCACTAAAATAGGGTCCAGGCCCGAAACGTCAGCCTTCCTGCTCCTCTGATGCTGCTTGGCCTGCTGTCTTCATCCAGCTCTACACTTTGTTATCTCATTCTTCCAAATTAGGTCATGCAGACAGAATGATTCCTACATGAATCCATAGATAACTTCTGAGTGTGTGTGGCATTCCATAGGCAAAATCTGTAGGGATTCTGGTTTGCATTCAGTGATTTTGCTGATTTTTTTTTTCGGGTGATTTGAACCACCCCAGATCCCTGGTTCTGACACTGGACTTATTTTAGGGAAGGCGAAATGAAGGAGGCAGTAGACAGGTGTTTCAGGTGCCATGGAATCGCTGCATTTATTAAACACAAAAGGTGAGTATATTACAAGAAATAAAAGACCAAATCCGAAACAGTGAAACTGACACTATCCATTGTACAAGAGGTCAGTACTTGAATACACGATTACATTAAGCACAAGTTAAATACTATTAGAAGCTTAA
>NW_025967027.1:5344-26050 GCF_021869965.1 Rhincodon typus | reverse complement strand
CAGTGCTTCAACCATGTATTTCCATTGATATAATCCAGTTTCCTAGTACTGCATTGACTGAGCTTTGTATTTCTTTCCTCCCAGCCTTCAACCTTATCCTTATTGTACCCATTGATTTAAATCCAGCTACCTTGCTTTTCAGTAACTCCTCCCAGCTAGATCATAATTTTTGCATAGATATTTAGACCAACAAATATTTAGGAATTTGGATAATTATATAACATGTCGTGTTGAGTATCTACATAAATACACAACTTTCACAAATAGGAACCTTAAGAATCATGTGGAAATCCAAAATGGGGAAAAGAACTGAAACAATTCTCTACCCAAATTTGATAACAGTGGTGCTTTATAAGAAGCTAGGCAAGGCTTAAAAACAGTTTACCAAAAGTCTATTTGAGACCCAGACAACATCCCATAAAGCAACTCACCTCCTCCTGGGTAAGAATTTAAACTGATACTCAACACCAACACACACTACAATTCCCATGTCCTAACAGGAGTCTTTAATGTGGGGACTCAACACTGATAACAAAAACCCAGAACGTTTGTCTTTGTGAGCTCATATCTACATATATTTTTGAGCAGTTTTAGTTTAATTGTCAAGGCTGGTCTTTTGGCAGAGCTGTCACTATTAGTGACTGATGGTTTTTAAATTAAGAAGGCAGTGTGATCAAAATGCTAATGTTCATAATACTAAGCAGACCTTTACACAATTCTTGATTGGTGAATGCTTAACTACACTGAAATATGGTTATGAATGTACGCCTTTTCAGAGACAGTCCTTCCAACGAGATGTTAAACTAAGGCTTCATCTGCCTGCTCAAAAGATTGTGGTACTGTTCAAACAAGAGTAGAGTATTCTGGTCTCCAGCACAACATTTCTTCCTCAAAAGAAATAGGTAATTGATTGATCTGCTAATTCATTCACTGCCCATGGAACCTTATAGCAAAATTTACCCAATTAATACTAACTTTTGGACATTGTCAGGACATGGTGAGATAACTCAAAACTGCATATTCATTAGTTAGTGCAGTGGAGATGAGACAGTCTCATGAAAAAAGGCAACATCCCAATAATGTAAGCAAAGAAACTTAACATTTTCTTCACCTATCTTCAAATAAATTCAGACAAAAGTGAGGAAAAATATATAAACATCTGATCAAATTCTTATGATAAGCATCTTTTGTAGGAGCAAGAGTAGGCCATCCCATGTGCCTGTTCCACCATTCAATTAGATCCTGGCTGCTCTCCAATTTAAATCCATGAACCTGCCTCAGTTCTTTATTCCTGAGCATCCTGATCTAGCAAAAAGCCATCAAATTTTTAAAGTTTAGTTTAACAAACCTCAACTTCACTGGGGAAGAGCATTCCATATTTCCACAATTTTCCTACAAAAGGAAATTCTTAATGTTACCGCTAAATAGTTTCTCTTCATCTACTACATCAACCTCTTTAAATCATCTTAAAACACTCTAGGTTAGTCCATTCTAGAGGATATTCTATAAACAAGGGAATATGAGCTTCTAAAGAATCCATCCTCATAATAACCCTTTCATATCTGATCATTCCAATGAATCTGTGCTGCCCTAAGGCTCATATATCCTTTCAGAACTAATCTTAATACTTAAAATGATATGTAATAAGGACCTTATACAATAATATAAACTCTTACCCCATTGTATTCCAGCTCCCTTGGGATCAATATCAATATTCCATTTATTTTTTAAAATATTGTTGTGCGTGTCCAGCACCTTTCCTTTACTTGGACTTTAAATATTTCTGCTCCTCTACAGTATACACTATTCAATATTCAGAAAACATTGTCAATCTGATATTCAAATTGGGCTTCAAACTTTGTAACATTGAAGAGAACTATGGTAGCTGCGGTTCAATCTCAATCACCAATAGCTCCTTGGACCTTTCTCCTCCATCCAAGTCATTTATAGGGATTCCAATATTCTCCAGTTGTATAAGGTATTTAATGACGATAGCATTAAACTGTATTAGCATGTGGTTTATTCATCTGCTAAATTGGATCTTTGTTTATTGAGCCTGTCCTTTTAAACCACAAAATTTTAATTGTTTCCAATGTGAAATTAAAGATGAGTTCAACGATATATTTTAGATCGAAAGGTCTTTGGAAACTTCTGCTCCTAGGTCAAGATAAAAAGAAAGCAGTATCAGTGTGAACTGATGACTTCCTTTTGTACTGAGATTTCAAAAGGCTTACAGTATGAAGTATATTAAACCCTCAAATTCTTGAATGCCATCTTGAATATGGCAAGAGATTTACTAATTCACAGCTGAAGCTGAACAGTAATGTCTAGTGAGAAAAATATTTTCTATTAGTCTGAACTAATTAGACATGGATCATGGATGTTTTAAGGAGGAGATAACGACACTTCTCTAAAATTCATGATTTTAATCTACACAGTCTTTGTTGCAAGTCATAGATTAGGAGTCGAAGAAATTCGAAGCCAGTTGACTCGTCAGACCACGTAGCTGTTGCCAGCTGAAATGTGGAAATTAGCAGGATAGGCAAGGCTAATATTTGTGTAAACTTTGTAAGAAATGGAAGTGCCTGGAAGCACAAGTGGAAGAAATAACTCTATGGGGACTAACTTCAACTCAAATTAAATACACTTCAGAAACAGGTGAGCACAATACAAGGGAGAATTTTTTTCACAAATCCCATCAGAAATATGCACATGCTGATTTAATAAGATTTTAGATAGGGATACACAAGATGAAAGGTTGTTTAAAACTGCGGTGACATTGAGATAAAGTTAATACATGAAATCCTAAAGTTAATCTAAATGAAGAATGCCAAATAGGCAATCAACAAAGAAAACTGGGGCGAAACAGATTGAGTTAAATGAACCATTCTAATTTACATTTATTTGAATTTTGTTTCTTTAATAAAGCTGGTTCATAACTGCAGCACGAGATATACAACCTCATTGTTAATTATTTTCCAGTGCATCCAGGACAATTGTATCTTTTATATCTATCAATGTTCATGGATTTATTGCCCTGCTGAACACAATACTGCCCAGATTAAACTACAGTTAAAAAGCATTTGGTTCATAGAAAGCATGAGCTTATTTGTGTAAGTGGTCTTTTGTGCTGGGCCTGAGTGTAAAATAATGTGCAGAATGTCAAGAACAAAATTGGATGGAGTAAACCTAAGGTATGAATCCTGAAATAATGAGATTAAAGGTGATTGGATTGGAGTTTTTAAATAAGAAAATAATTTCATTCTAGAAGGAGAATCTAGTCTTGCTACGGTCCAACACCTTGTGAATACAGAAAGCAAAAATTAAACAGCTTTAGGACACCATTTGCAAAAATTAGGAGGTACATCTCCCTGCATGTCTTGTCTCAGTTTACACAGAAGTCTAAATAGGATTTGACATAACATCTGAAAGAAATATGCACTAGTCTTATTTTTTTAATTATTACTGTCCATATTCAGAAACTAGGGAACCTATTCTCACTTCACATACAAGGCAAGAGCTCTCTATTAATTCCTTTAGTTTCATGTCGATTATCCAGAGATTGGATATGTTAAGATAGATTCTGGAGTGATAAATTCACTTACAGGAATGATCACTAACTGAAAGTATATATCACACAACTCAAAAAATGTAAGAGTCAAACTGAGAAAGCCATAACATCTGCCAAGATTCAGTTGATGTTAGATGGAATTTTTTTAAAAAGCCAGTAGTGTTTTTAAAAAAAAAGAGGAAAACAACCTAGATGGATTTTTTGGATGGTTGTGGTACTTTTCTGGGGGAGGGGAGGGGTGAAAGGCCTCAGATTTGCCGTTGATCCTCCATAATTTAACTGATGAGGGTTGCATGTGTATAAAACACAAGCAGTTAAGGAAATTTTCTTTTGTACCACAGTACGGTTCTTTGGTGGGGGGCAAGGGGGAATTATCTATAGGGCAAACCAGAGGCAGGAAGTTATCATTCAGGGAACCCCTCCTTTGCAAAGTATCTGACCTATCTCAAAAGTAGCAAGAATTAAACTGGACCCAGTTCCAAGTACTAGGCTCATCAGTAAATAGTGGTACGTGCAAAATAAATTATGATGACGATGTTAATGGGGTTATTACAAGCCTAGCATCAAAAATAAAACTGCTGTTTATTTGAAAATTTTTAAGAAAAAAAGTAAAACTTCTGAGAACTGGGCATCCAAATGGCACAATATGCTTTTATATTGAAAGAGCTTGGAAAACTCTTTTTACCAAATTAAATGTTTAGGACACCAGTTCCAGAAAGGTACTTTAGAAAGCAAGAACCTCCCTTGTATCATGCCTCACTAATTCCCAGAATAGTCACAGAAGTTTAAAAATTTTAAAAGCAGTACACAAAATTCCCCAATTTACAGACTCAGGTTAACAAAGCACAGACCAGGTTACTTCATTTAACCATTACTACTTATTACAAGTAGCTATAGGTAAACAATTACGAACCATTGGCATGTAACTCTAAAATCCTCTTAAAACTCCCCTCTAAACACACACATATGGACAGACAAAAAAGGTAGATTTTATGGGCACAGGGGAAACTGGAAAGACAGTTTGGTAGTCCCCATTCACAGGATCTGCTGAGATGATTCGTGTACTAATCAGAATGCTGCTTCCAAGTTTTTCTTCTTTGAATACTTTCACTGGTCCACAGGAGTGGCTGTTCCACTCTTATAAAGGTGTCGGAGTTAGTAAAAGTCACGGGTTACAGAAGCTGAAGGAAAAAATAAACTGGTTTATCTCAGACTTAAAGTGACTTGTACTGCAGAGAATAGAGAGGACCCCTGAGCTGGAGGAAATCAGATGACTTCTTTCTGTCTTGTTCACAGACCCAGGCTGCTGAGCCATTTAAGCTGATTCATACAACATAGTTGTTGGCAGGTAGAAGGTCTTATTGTCAATAACCAGTTACTAGCTCACAGACTAAAGAGAGTTACTTTTTGCTCAGTGAATTTCCATTTGTACATACATTTGGCTCCAGCTCATTTGCAATACACTTTACCACTTTTTGAGCAAGCAGCTGTGTAAACTGTGCTTATAATGAGAGAGAGTTTACTTGTTTTTAAAAATTTAAACAATCCTTCAATAAACCCAGTCTTCAAAGAGAAAGTTCCTTTCCTATTTCAGTTCACAATTTAAAAACAGAAAATGAAAAGATATGATCATTACAATGGACGATTACTACTTTCTGCAGTGGGAGAAGAGTTATAGTGCAGTAATAATGGAGGATTTCAATTATCCTAATATAGATTAGAAAAGGTAGAACATTGGTAGTGTGTTCAAGTGAACTATTTTTGGTTAGTACATTTCCAGCTCAATGAGGAAAATTACTTTACTGGATCTGATTCTAGGAAAATGAGGTGACTGAAGTGAAGCGAGGGTTGAGAACCAGAGAAGACAGATTTAAAGCGATTGGCAAAAGAATCAAAAGGCAATGTGAGAATTTTTGTTTTACTGCGCGATTATAGTTGGAATGCAATACCTGAAAGGATAAAGAAGGCAGATATAATCATTCCATTACCTTTTGAAAACTATAAATATTGAATGGGAAAAGATATTTGCAGGTCATACAATAATGTGTGGAATGATTAAGAGATACAGTAGAGCTAATTAACATAGGCTAAATGTGATAATAACTAGAAATAATTTTAATCAATATATTTAATAGTACCAAACATTTACAAATATTTATCTTTTTATTTAAAATTTTAAATATTTTAAGGCATAACTTTCTGCATATTAACTTGGCCTACTTTACAGGAATCAATTTGTGAATTCAAGGTAGTAACAGCTCAGTAATTCAAGCCCCAGATGAATTTTGCATTTCCAATCTTGTTTTTATATGATAAGATAAAGAAGTGCAGATGCTGGAAACCTGTAACAAACAAAAACAAATTGTTGGAGAAACTCAAAAGGTCTGGCAGCATCTATGGAAAGAAAACAGAGTTAATATTGAGTCCAGTAACCCTTCTTCAGAATTTGTTTTTCTTTTAATACACATGTACATACCTGCTTGACATTATATCCTGCTTTAGCACTAGTTTCAATATACATCACATTCAGTTCCCTGGCTTTCCGCTCTCCTTCCTCCATTGAAACCTGCCTTTAATTAAAATGTAGCAAAATATCAGCACGTGATCGAAAGGAAAAACAGAGAACCATGACATTAACATATTCTAGTTCAGAAATTATATAAGTAACAATATCCAGCCTATCAATAGTTCTAAAGACATTAAATAATTTCTTTTCTACTTTGCTCACACCATACATTCTCGAATAAGAAATTGTCAATCTCTTGAACCTATTTATTTAAAAGATTCATACGTATAAATGATTTTTTTTATCTTGAGAACTGAGAAAAGAAGAAAACTGAAGAATGGCATATTCTTCCTCACTCTGGCAAGTGGAAATTTACAAAATCCATCAAGATCTAACTTTCAAGAAAGGAGTGATTGATCGATTGTCACGAGTACTGAAATACAGTGAAAAGCTTTGTTTATGAGCAGTACAGGCAGATCACAGCAAGCAAAGGATGTGCAGATCAAAAAGACTTAGAGGCATACAGGTTACGGATTTAGAATTTAAAGTTTAAAAAGTATAGAATGGTTATAAGAAATGTTAGAGTTAGATCTGCTGTAGGAGCTCGCAAGGGGTTATCTGGTGTCAGTGCCATCTTGCATTTCTGTAGAGGGTGTAATTGGCAAATAACAGCATGAAATCATAACTGGCAGAGTAGCAGCTCCACACATTTATATTGTCTAAATAGTCTAAGTATTTTACCATAGTGCAAAATACCTCAATTCTTGGGAAACTTGCCTGCAGGGCAGAAATTCAACACTGTCGTTGAAGATTCACCTGAATGCAGAATTTCAATAATCCTAGAGTTCTTTTTGCAGTCAAGGAAATTTCATTATTTTAACTCCGTCCACACCCTTGCCCTGTACTCGCTGACCTACATTGCATGACCAGAAACAATCATTTTGCATTTTTTCCCCTCATTTTTGAAATTCTCTTCCTTCTTTATAGATTAGCCACAGCCAGGATCCTTCCCAAGAGCTTGAATTCCTTCCCCAACCTCTCCAGCGTTCTTCTTTTAAGATGCTTCTTAAAACCTATCATTTTATTCAGTTTTAACCCTTCTCTTCCAATATATTGCCTTCTGACTCAGTGCCTAATTTTGCAACAGTCTTCATATGAAACACCTTGGAATCTTTTAATTTGATTAGTACCTTAAATTTAATAGTTATCCATCTGGCATGTAGAGTAACAAACTTCCACTACAAAATAAACCTGTAGCCACCACTGTCATCTTCTCAGTCCATTGTGAACTGCTGAAAGTTTAAAAAAGGTAGCTGAGAATCAAGACCCATTCAAGTCTGCTTTGGAGACAATGGCCCAAAATTTTATGATTAGTAGAGAAACAAAGGTACTGAACTTCAGAACACAAAAGAAAAAAAATTGTTAAATGTACGATCCAACAGTTATTTAGATGTGCCTGAAATCTTGAATTTGAATCTGGTTCAAAGAGGTAATAACCACATTTTCCCTCTAAGCTTCATGCCATATTGCAATACCAAAAATTCACCAACAGACCACATAAATTGGTCCCTAAATAATTATCACTTACAAATGTTCAAAATTTTTTTTTTTTTTTTTTTAAAAAGTGATCTCACACTTATCTATGATCTACAAAAATGTTATCACCAAGAATGCTGTTAATGATGGCGAGTACTGACAGTTTGTCATCAATTCCCTACTGCTCTTCTCGACACAGAAACTGATCCTTTGAGATCCAAATTCTCACAAATGAGACCCCAAAGTAAATAGTACAGACATTTAGTGCACATTCCATCAGAAACATACCTGAGGTATCCACGGCATAATTTATTAATCACCTGACTTAACAGGGGAATTACAAGAAATACAGCTCACTTCAAATAAGGCTGCTACTAATATTAATTTTAAAAAATTGAATGAGAAAAAATGTTGACATGAAATACCCATTTAAGCTGGTTACCTTTTGTCAGCCAGATCCGTTTTATTCCCAACCAGCATAATGATGACATCACTTCCTCTTTCTGTCCGTACATCATCAATCCATTTGGAAGTCTGTTGAAAAGAGTTCAAATCTGGAGGTAGTGGGGACAGGACAAACAGAAACAAAGACAAAGACAAAGACAATCTAAGAATATAGTGAAGCAACTTAGATGGTTATTTTCACTGCAACGGGCTGTTAGTAAAAATTGACAGTAGATGCAGTCAGTGTAGCTTTATGTGGGGCAGATTTCTCATCTTTAAAATCCATGCAATGATGTTCACTTCCTGCCTTCGTTGAATTAAATCACCATTTACCAAATTAAAAATTTTATTGCAGATATTAGTTTCCTCAATGACCAATAAGCTCGAGATCTGGCAGAAATAGGTTTCTTGGATATGCTCCAGAAACTTGTAAAGTCAGAGGTTCAGATCAAATGGTTTACAGCCACCTTTGTTTATGGTGCGGAGGTTCAATTGTTCCTTTTTTCATGCACAAGTTCATGTTTAAGCAAAAAAACCTTGCTGCTGATTTTATATCAAAGGCTGATTTTGCAAATGCCTCCATATTTCATATTTAGTTGCCGATCCTAATCTTGGGCAAATACAGCATAATGTGACAAAAATTATGACTATAACAGAACGAGTTAAGTTGAGTGATAAAGCGGACCTTTTCCCACCCTCCATATCTCTCCCACAGGTTCTTTGCTTTCCTCTTCACATTTTACGGCCACCTCCACTGCAAATCTTCCATACACTAGTTCAAACTTGGTGAGTAATGAATTGAGTGGACAAGTTTTCAAGTTAAAGCCCTACAAGACTGTAATATAATCTACGTTGACATGTCAGTGCCATTCTGAAGGATTATCACATGATAAGATGGCACAACTGACAATAAGTTGTAAAACTGAAGCTCAGACTAGTTTTTCCGAGATTGCAAAGTATAGCATTTTCAAAGACGAGAGGTTTTTCCTAAGTGTCCTGGAAAACATCTCAGTAAAATCTTCAATTATGAATAGTCACTCACTTAATTGACACTTGAAGCCTGTACACAAATTGTCCACTATCCTTGTCATCATGTTAATTGGCTGTGAAGCCTTTTGGAACATTACAAGGACATGAAGATTTCTTTTCTTGTGCTTTGTGTTCTATGCCATTTCATTTATTCACCAGCTTATTTCTTTCTCCACCCTTCTTAAACCCCTCTTCCATGCAAACTTTCCTTCAATTTCTCTCCATTTCACCCTTTTCTTCAGCCATATCCCTCTCCTTTCTCCACAAGGAAATTCCCACCCACCTCACTCCCTCACCTTTCTGCTTTTTCTTGCACTCTCTCAGATTTGCTTTTATCTTTGCAATTGTTTCTGAAACTATGGATGAGATGAGGCACCAGGATTTGAACTCAGAAGTTCGAAGTGGACATTCGGATGCAAGAGAACGGCGCATACTGCATCCAAGATTAGTGAGAAGGACTGATCAAAATGATCTGCTGTTTGTGGACTGGCATTTTAGGCTTAATCTCCTTGTTGCTGATGCTGCATATTCTACTACTAGGGACACATGTCTACTGACAGGAGGAAAAATCTCTTCACCCAGAGGATGGTGAGGCTATGGAATTCTTTGCCACAGAAAGTGATTGAGGTCAAAACATTGAATGTTCAAGAAGAATTTAGAAATATTTCTTGGGCCTAAAGGGATCAAAGCAGGAACAGGGTATACAGTTGGATGCTCAGCCATGTTCATATTGAATGTTGGAGCAGGCTCAAATGGCTGAGCGGCCATAGCCTGCTCCTTTTTTCTAACTTTCCCATTTTAGAACCTGCAATTTAAGTAAAATAACATGTTGATATGGAGAGTGATTTGCATTAAAAAAAAAATCAAAAGGGAGAGAATAGAAATAACTAACCTGCTGGGGGTTTGGGAGAAAGTAGGGAATGAATTAAATCAAGGGTTAGTACATTCTGTTTAATCCTACACTTCTGTCCTTCCCAGCACATCCAGATCCATGATTGGGTTCCCCTCACCACATCTGGCTTTACATTAAACACCACCCAGCAAACACATCTTACACTCCCCTTTCAGCATGAAGACCCCATTCCCAAACCTTCTAAACTTCATCTTTATGCAAGCACAGGATATGCAACATCTGTCCTTTTATCACTTGCCTTTTCAATATCCAAGGTCTCAGTCACTGCTTCCAGGTGAAGCAGTGAATTATGCATACTTACCTCAATACAGTATTTGATCAAAATTTTCTCTACATTAGAAAGGCCAAATTCAGATTCTGTGACTGCATTCCAGACAGCCTCTGATCAGTTCACCTGTTTGACCCAGAGCTTCCAACTGCAACTGATTGCAATTCTTCATCCATTTCACCGGTCTCTTTGTTCTCAGCCTCCTATGCTGTTCAAATGAAGCTCAACATAAGCTTAGGGAACAGCTTTTGATTAGGCACTTCATAAATTGTTAGTCTGAAAATCAAGTTCAAAATTTCAGATCATAAAGTAGGGATCCAGAAGTTTTTTTCTGGACAGCAGTGGTGACTGATAGAAACACACAAAATTGGAGTCGGAGCAAGCCATTTGGCCCTTCAAGCCTCCTCCATCTTTCAATGTGAACATCGTTATTTGTAAGAATAATAGGGTGGTTATGGGGGATTTTAACTTTCCAATCATAGCCCAGAACTGCCATAGTGTTAGGGGCTTAGATAGAGAGGAATTTGTTAAGCGTGTCAAGAAAATTTTCTGATCCAGTATGTGGATGTACCTACTGGAGAAGGTGCAAAACTTGACTTACTCTTGGGAATAAGGCAGGGTGGGTGACCAAGGTGTTAGTGGGGTAGCACTTTGGGGCCAGTGACTATAATTCTGTTCATTTCAAAATAGTAATGGAAGAGGATAGACTGGATCTAAGAGTTAAAGTTCTAATTTGGAGGGAGGCCAATTTTGAAGGTATTAGGGAAGAACTTGCCAAAGTTGATTGGAGGCAGATGTTTCCAGGTAAAAAAGGGACCACTGGAAAATGGGAAGCCTTGAAAAAAAAAAACGAGTCCAGAGACTGTATGTTCCTGTTAGGATGAAGGGCAAAGCTGGATGTCTAGAGAAATTGACATTTTGGTCAAGAAGGAGGAAGCATGCGTCAGGTATAGACAGCAGAGAACAAGTGAATCCCTAGAACATGAAAGCAAAAAGGAGTATATTTAAGAGGGAAATCAGGAGGGCAAAAAGGTGAAATAGCTTTGGCAAATAGGGTAAAGAGAATCCAAATGGAGTCGGCAAATACATGAAGGACAAAAGAGTAACTAGGGAGAGAATAGGGCCCATTAAAGATCTGCAAGGCCGCCTATATCGCAGAAGATGGAGGAAATACTAAACTAGTATTTTGCATCAGTGTTTACTGTGGAGAGGGACATGGAAGATAGAGAACTTGGGGAAATAAACAGCAACATTGTGAAAAATGCCCATATCAGAGGTGGTGCTTGATGTTTGAAAAAGCATAAAAGCAGACAAATCAGGTGGACCCTCGAACTCTGGGAAGCGATTGCTCAGCCCTTTGCTTAGATATTTGTATCATTGGTAGTCACAGGTGAGGTGCCAGAAAACCGGCAATTGGCTAGCGTGGTGCCACTATTTAAGAAAGGTGGTAATGAGCCTGACATCAGTGGTGGGCAAGTTGTTGGAGGGAATCCTGAGGGACAGGATATACATGTGTATGGAAAGGCAAGGACTGGTTAGGGATAGTCAACATGGCTGTGTGTGGGGGAAATAGTGTCTCACTAACTTGATTGAAAAAGTAACGAACAGGATTGATGAGGGCAGTGTATGTGATCTATACGGACTTCAGTAAGATGTTTGACAAGGTTCCTCATGGTAGACTGAGTAGCAAGGCAAGATCATGTGGAATACAGTGAGGACTAGCCATTAGGACACAGAACTGGCTCAAAAGGTTAGAGAGAGATAGCGGTGATGGAGAGTTGCTTTTCAGACTGGAGGCCTGTGACCAGCAGTATGCCACAAAGATCGGTGCTGGATCTACTGCTTTTCGTCACTTATATAAATGATTTGGATGTAAACATAGGAGGCATGGTTAGTAAGTTTGCAGATCACACCAATAATGCAAGTGTTGTCTACAGCTAAGAAGGTTACACCAGAGTAAAATGGGAGCTTGATCAGATGGGCCAAAGAGTAGCAGATGGAGTTTAATTCAGATAAATGTGAGGTGCTGCATTTTGGAAAGGCAAATCAAGGTAGGACTTATACATTTAATGGTAAGGTCTTGTTGAGTGCTGCTGAGCAAGCGACCCTGGAGTGCAGGTTCATTGTTCCTCTAAAGTGGAGTCAAAGGTAGATAGGTTAGTGAGGGCGGCGTTTGGTAGCTTGCCTTTATTGGTCAGTGCATCAAGTATGGAGTTTGGTCATGTAGTTATTCAGGACATTGGTTAGGTCTCTTTTGGAATACTGTGTTCAGTTCTGGTCTCCCTGCTACAGGAGAGATGTTATGAAACTTGAAAGGGTTCAGAAGAGATTCAAGAATGTTGCCAGGGTTGGAGGATTTGAGCTAAAGGGAGATGCTGAATAGGCTAGGGCTATTTTTCCTGGAGCATCAGAGGCTGAGGGGTGACCTTATGGGGTTTTATAAAATCACAACAGGCATGAATAGGGTGAATAACCAAGGTCTTTTCCCTGGGGTGGGGGAATCCAAAAGTAGAGGCCATAGGTTTAAGGTGAGAGGGGAAAGATAAAAAAGAGGGACCAAAACGGACAGCTTTTAGTGCATGTATGGAATAAGCTGCCAGAGGAAGAGGAGGAGGCTGGTACAACAACACCAACACCAGTTAAAAAAGCACCCAGATGGGCATATGAATAAGGAGGGTTTAGGAGGGATATGGGTCAAATGGGACTAGATTAATTTCAGATATCTGGTCAGCATAGACCAAAGCGTCTGTTTCCATGCTGTACAGCTCTGTGACTCTAACTGATTATTAAACTCAGTATCCTGTTCCTGCTTGCTCCACTATCTGTGACAGATATTTCCACAATCCCACTATTCTCCAGGTGAAGAATTTTCTCCTCACCTTGGCTTCAACTGGCCCAGCCCATATCCTTAAACTGTGATCCCTGATTCTGGACTCCCCAGACATCGAGAACATCTTCACTGTGTTTATCCTGTCTATTCCTGGTGGAAATTTATAGGTTTCTGATCGGATTCTCATTCTTCCAAACTCCTGTGAATATTGTCCTAACCAATTCAGCCTCTCTCAATACGCCCATCCTGCCAAATCTTAAAATCCTTCCACAGACAGAACATCTTTCCTCAGATAAAGGAGACCAAAACTGCATACAATACTGCAGCTGTAGTCTCAACAAGGCCCTATACAATTAAAGCAAACCATCCCTGCTCCTGTACTTGAATCCTCTCACTATTATTACAGTTTACCTTCTTCACTATCTGCTGAATGTAAACAAACATTCAGCAACAGGTGTACAAGGATACTCACATCTTATGGCACATCCTCTTTTCCCTATATACACCATTTAGACAATAATAGGCCCTCTTGTTTTTACTACCAGAGTGGATAATCTCACATTTATTCACATTTACTGCATCTGCCACGAATTGCCCACTTACTCAATTTGTCCAAACTTCACCAAAGCCCCTCCCATTCAGCTTTGCATCATCTACAAACTTGGAGATATTATATTTAGTTCCCTCATCTAAATCATTAATTTCTAATGAATAGCTGGAGTCCGAACATAGATTCCACCAGAACCGAACTGGCCACTACCTGCTGCTTGGCGAATAAAAAACCTAATTACTCCTGTTGTTTCCTGTCCATGTAAGCAACCACCCTCAATCCCATTCATTTTAATTTTGCATACTAATCTATTATGTCGAACTTTATCCAAAGCCTCCTGATAGCCGAAACAAACCACATCCACTGCTCATCCATTACAATTCAACTAGTTACCTCAAAAAAAAAATCCAGTGCATTTTTCAAGCACAATTTCTCTTTTGTAAAACCATTCTGACTTTGTCCAGTCCTGTCACTGTTTTCCAAGTGCTCCGCTGTATAATCTGTCAGATGGACTCTAGCATTTTCCTCACTACCAGTGTCAGTCAAACTGATCTGTAGTTCCCGGTCTTCTCTTTCCCTCCTGTTTTAAAAAAAGTGGCGTTATGTTAGGTACCTTGCAGTCCACAGTCTATAGAATCTTGAAAGTTGACCACCAATGCTTCCCTATTTCTAGGGCCACTTCCTTAAGTATTCAGAGATATAAATTATCAGGCCAAGGGGATTTATCGGTCTTTAATCCCATCAATTTCCCCGATATCATTTCCTTACCAATACTAATTTCCCTCAGGTCGTCCCTCACACTAGACCCCATGTTCCCCAACATTTTTTGGGATGTTAACCATGTCCTCCTTTGTGAAGGTAGGACCAGAATATAAATTATATTGGTTTACCACCTCTGTTTCTCTTTATAACCTCCTCCATTTCTGACTGTAAGGGACCTAAAATTGTCTTCTGTTCAAATACCCATACAAGCTTTTACAGTAAAGCTTAGTCTCATACTTTACTTCCCCGTTGTTAAACCAATCTTTGTCCTCCCCTGCTAAAATAAACTGCTCCCATTCCTCAGTGTCTACAGCATTTCTTTTTGGATCTAAGACAATCCCTGAACTCCCAGTCAGCCAAGGTTGGGCCACCTTTCCTGTTTTATTTTTATATCAGACAAGAATGAACAATTACTGCCGTTCCTCCATGTACTCTAAGTGTTTGCAATTGCCTATCCACTGCATCCCTTTAAGTAACACTCCCCAATTTATTAAAGCCAGCTTGTGCCTCATACCACCGCAGTTTCCTTTTAGACTCAGGATTTTAGTCCCAGAATCAACCATGTCATTCTCTAACTTGAAGAATTCTACCATATAATGATCACTTTTCTGAAGGGGCCTTACACAAATTGTTGATTATTCCCTTCTCCATACACAATCTAGGATGGTTCTGCTTTTCTAATTCACACTTCCATGAGACCCATCTTGTGTGTCTATTAGCCCCATTAACATCAAATTTGGTCTTCCACCATCATAGCTTCTGTCACTATTATGGGCCTTCACTTGCGCTTTCCCTTCCTCCATACTTATTTAAATTTTATTGTATCTTCAACATTTTCCAATTTTGAAACAACCTAATCATTAACTGTTCTTCTCATATGACAGACATGGTCAGATTTGCTGAATATTTCCAGATTTTTCTACATTTATTATTAATCTATTAACAATTTACACAGGAAGAAAAGCAAAATGGAAACCTTCTGCACTCCAAGACTAACAACAGCATTCTCTGCTGGTAGGCCATTTATTTCAACTAGATTTTTCCATATACATATTTTTATAGTTAGACCATTAGTGCCAATTTCCTGCATTTCCTTTCGTCCCGCAAATATCAACTATTTACTGCTTTATCCAACTTTCAAGAATGTACAGGCTGCTTTCTCATTGACTCTCCAGCCCTGTATCATGTTAACATGACCTCTACCATCCCTGTATTTATTCATTTAGCAGCCGAATGTGTAACTCCTTCACAATCAGAAAATGCTTTAATATTTTGAATCCATTTCTGAAACATCTCTTAAATACCAAGAGGTAGTAGGAACTGCCAATGCCGGAGTCTGATATAACAAGGTGTAAAGCTGGATGAACACAGCAGGCCAGGCAGCAGAGGAGCAGGAAAGGTGACGTTTCAGGTCTGGACCCTTCTGGAGAAGCTTTCCTTCTCCTCTGATGCTGCCTGGCCTGCTGTGTTCATCCAGTGCTACCTTGTTATCTTAAATACCAAAATTGAATAACATAGTCCCTGTGCATTGGTAGCCGTGGATCAGCCTGAACGTGACTTGCTTGTAACATCTAGATAGTGAAAAAAGGAAGCATGAGAGATTAGGAAAGAAAGCAAGACCAAATAAAGCACATTCTTTTATCATGACGAATGATTCGTACAGAGGAATAATTGCTTTAAAGTTAGGAGTGGGGGGGGGTGCGGGGTAAAATCTGTACCTTTTTGGTGAAAAAGTCATAATCAATGTTGAATATTACCAGGGAAGCCAATGAAATAGACAAATAGCTTCAAAAAAAGCAATTAGACATTTCTTGCAATTGGGGGTGGGAGGGTCACATACATATTAGGCTTGAATCGAAAAAGGAATGGCTTGACAGGTGTAATACCTTTTAGTTGTCAGTTCTTAACCCCAAGCAAATCAGAAATCCAAATTAATATTTATGGTGCAAGATCAAGAATGCAATGGACAAATGGGAGGTTCCAAATCTATTGTAAACAGACTGTGGATTGGTTTTTTAACACACCAAGTTTTATTTTCAGGATGCCTGCTTTCAAACACCAATTTCCTTTGACATCGGAGCCAGTGAAGATAACAGGATCATTCTTGGGAAAAAACAACTTAGCCATGTTTTAAAAGTGACAAAGCTATTTGGCTGACTCTTAACTGAATGGGTAAGAAATGCTGGCCTCGCCCGTGCAACCCACATCCCACGAATGAATAGAAAGTTACCAATTGTTACATTTAGGAATCAAAATGAATAATTAATTAAGTAACAGTCTGAATGCACTGCTATTCTCAACAGTGGTATTACTTTCACTAATTGCATCACTAGTTAACTACACAGTAGGGAACATGAAGAAATGATTAGCTGCAGCCAACTATGCATAAGAAGAAAAGCTATTCCTGTGAGAAAATGGAAATAGAAGCGTGTCATGCACAGGACCAGGAGCAAGAGAAAGAATTAGCAGGAATTTGCACTCACTTGTAATATCATAGACTACAACAGCAATAGTGGAGTCACGGATGTAGCTGGGAATCAGACTGCGGAACCGCTCCTGGCCGGCTGTGTCCCAGAGCTGCAGTCGAACCTGCAGAGACCAGGTCCAGGACAGCAGAGAAAGAGAAAAGGCAAGGGGAAAATGACAGGATCAAGGAACAATCTCAATCAGCACAGCGGAATGCCACTTAAAAGGGAGGAGGTCAGAATCTCCACTATTGGGTTTCATGATAATCTGATTTAGTTGCAAATTTAAACAATTAGAAAGTCTGAAACGCTCAACAAGCATTTTACATCAATCTCATCTCAGGCCTGCAGAATGAAACTGGTGTCTGCATCCAATGACAATTCAATGCAATATCCTGATAACTTTCCTGAAATTCAAAGATTTGACTTATCAGATGTCAAGTATATAATTATACAATGAGAGAACATAATTCTGTGGGCACCTTTGTAACACCAGAAGATCTGTGAATTTATGGTGTATTGCATGAAGTGCAACTTTGAAACCTCTGCAGTTAGAGCTGTGCCTCGTACAAAGGGTGGAAAGTTCCAGATAACAGACACAGTCATAAGCTAGTTCAACATACATTACTCCTTGTAAAAGGTTCAGACCCCACCAACCTTTGAACCACTCAATCGTGCAAGTGTTGTGAAAATCTTGAATATGTCTTCAACTATATACTTTAAACAGTTCACCTCTTAAGATCACATTCCTGTCAATTTTCTAGATGATTGAAATGCATCCTAGTGTAAGTGACCCTTTGCACAATGTCATTTGATAATACAAACGAGATATCTCAACTTCAACCCTCTCTCATCCAAACCTCAATGATTGCAGAATTTACAGAAGCAGCAATACCCCAAAAGGGGAGTGTTCAAGTGTTATATCGAAGACTGAGATTACATTCAAGTGCTAGAACCGACTCCTTTCTCTTTAATAGCTGGAAGAGTTGTTAGAGTATAGTATTAGATAAAGGGGGCTGCAAAACTTGAACACTGGAGCTAAATCATAAGTACATACTTTCAATTCAGGATGATTTGAAAAATCTGACTCGATTGTACGCACATGGAATATATACCAGCATGAGACGAGCGGTACGTTACCAGTAGTGTACAGGAGTTTGTGGCAGGTAAATCTATGTCATAATAGACAAAGCTCCAGAAGAAATTCAAAGAAAGCTCTGCACTGATGTATACTATGGATTATTGGAGGTAGCCTGAAGAAGTCTAAGGGTGCAAGTGAAATATGTTCCAGTTCATTAACTTTCACCTAATAACCAAGGAAAGGTTTGTTTAGTCAGTAAAACCAGAATGTAGCCACAGTGAAAAAGGTATCTTAAAGCTTCCTCAAGAGCCAAGATAGACTAATTGCCAGATAGTCCATAATATTTTCATAAAGAGAACTGATTGTACTGGAATCAAAACACATACACCGAATACCTACTTGCAATATCAAACACTACAACAGCAGCAGCCGAGTCACGAATGTAGCTGGGAATGAGGCTGCGGAATCGCTCCTGGCCTGCGGTGTCCCACAGCTGGAGTCTGATCTGGGGTGGAGGAGCAGAGGGGAAAAACCAAATGGGAAAACAACACAGGAAAAATACACTGAACGGCAAAGTAAATAAAATGAAGAATGCAGGGAACCTAAAAACTTAAAAGCAGAATGGTATTTTACAAACCTACCAGAAGTTTCGTAACCATTGCGTTAATCTCATTTCTCAAATACAAAAAGCATGATTAAAAACGTGGAGCAAATTACTGCAGATGCTGGAATCTGTACTGAAAACTATAAATGCTGGAGATCACAGCAGGTCGGGCAGCATCCATGCAGAGAGACAGCAAGCTAATGTCTCGAGGCTAGGTGTGCGGAATGCGAAGATGCTCACATATCCACTCGTCTTTCCTCAGCAAGCTGCAGTGTTCCGGTGAATCACAGTGTAAACTGGAGGAACAACATCTCATCTTCAGACTAGGCACTTTACAACCTTCTGGACTTAATATTGAGCTCAACACCTTCAAACTGTGAACCAACTCACATTCCTCCCCTTCTTTTAGCTTTACTGTTATATTTTCTGTCACCGTGTCCTCTCTCCCATCCCAGTCCCACTGGGGTGGGACAGTCTGTTCTTTCAGTCTGGCAATTAGATACACCATTGTTCTGCCATTCTCACATTCCAATCACAATCTGAACTATCGACATCCTCTCTTCCCCAACACTCCACAACCACTGACCCCCCACCCCGCAACTACAGCATAAATGTGAGCTCACTTCATGTGAGCTCCGATGAAGAGCCACCCAGACTCGAAATGTTAGCTTGCTCCCTCTCTATCCATGGATGCTGTCTGAACCACTGTGATCTCCAGCATTTGATGTTTTCATTAAAAACATGGATGTCCTCTCCATAATCATCACATGAACGCACAGGAAGCAGAAGATGATTCACTGCAACATGCACCCAGTCATTAAGTATTAGATGCCTGGCTAAAGCTTCGATAGAAGCATCACTAGTATATTAGAGCTTTCTCTTATCCTCCCCTGAAAATGTGCACACATGCTGGGGTACAATTCCACATATGCTGGCTAATATTTGGTAACTGACAAGGGACATTCTTGGTATGTGACTCTAGATAGTGAATGTCAATCTGTTATCATAAAGGCAACACAACAAAGCTCAAATTCTGTCCTCACTTGATCTCCGCTCCCATTAACGATCATTCAACAATAACCACGTATAGAATCGCAGCTTATTTCAGTTCTCCCGTTAGGGAATACTTGTTCACTGGATGAGACCAATGACAAAGTTATTACCTTTATCTTCATGTCACACATGGGGCTCAAACTGAATAAGGCAAAGCACCACTTCAGAGACAGTGTGTACAGAATAATAAAGGAGCACTTATTTCCAGTGTGTTTTTCCTATACACAAATTGTACGCAGCCTTGTAGCCTACCAAAACTAGCTGGTGCCACCAGATCTTGACAATACCCTCTTTCCTACTGCTCCGTGTTCAATGGTTGGTAACAAGGTATACTGGTAAGAGATTCTCATTTATAGCCTTTTTTTGGGATAGCTCAGATTGGGAACCAAAATGGAAGTAAAACCAGTAATTTCAATCCACTGTGCTAAACATCAGCAGTATAACAAGCAGAATGACCACTGTGCTAATTGTAGACTGCTTATTTCCAGTTTAACCACTGACAACAGCTCAAAACACCAGGTCTTGGAGAATATCACAAAATTACCATAAGTTATTTAAGACAGATTTGATGCTAGACTCCTATTCTTGGACAAGGAGGACATTCTCATAATAGACCTATTTTCTGAAATAACTAGGAAGTCTGAACTCTGGATGGCTCCCTGCAAGGCCAATCAATTTCATTAATTTTAAAATGACAAATGCTGCAGTCTGCAACAGATGAGGAACAGCTCACATTGCAATTATTTTTCTGCCAGTTAATGAAGAGTCAGGTTGAGCAAACTTTGCTGGGGATTTAGGGGAGGGGGTGTTTAATTACAGGCTATGTTGACTTTTCCATTTATGGCTCCCTTGGATAGGGATCTTGAGTACAATGTGGAGACCAGATGCTTTAGCTGACAGAACAGAAAATTAAGTCTCTAAGGATAACACTTCATGTGAACCTGAGCAGATTATGCTAGCTGGCTATACAGCAGCATCCAATCATAACTGCACCTGAGTGAACAGATAACAAGGTGTAGAGGTGGATGAACACAGCAGGCCAAGCAGCAGAGGAGCAGGAAAGCTGACGTTTCGGACCTAGACCCTTCTTCAGA